>NW_021938344.1:0-3362 GCF_001715985.3 Manacus vitellinus
TGGGATTGGCTGAATCTCCTTTCTTGTAGGAAAATCCCAACATCCTGACTGGAAAAAAAATGAAGGAAGAGCAGGTTGCAGCTTTTTCTGCTGCTGCTGGCACGGGCAGTGGTACCAAGGCAGGGCTCTGCAGGACAAGGCAGTGAGGGGAGCAGGGGGGCTGCTGGTCTCCCACCCAGCCTGGAGGAGAAATGAGGTCTCCAGCTGTTGGATGAACCCAGGGAGCCCTAAATATTGGGGGCTGGCAGGGTTGGGGTGTGCTGAGAGGGCTCAGTGTGTGGCACAGCTCTGAGGACACAGCTGGGAACATGATGCACCAGGTTCGGCTGTCAGGGACCCTATAAAAAACCCAAATACGCCAAAATTAGCAGAAACACCTCATGCCAAAGTCTTCAGAGGTGATGGTGACCCCAAGGAACCCCCACAGCAGCGCCTGGCACGGGGAGGGCACAGCCTGGGGAGGCCAAGATCTGTGGCAAGGTCGGCTCTGGCCGCTGGGAACCGTCCCAAAACCTCGTCCCCCCTCCCCACACCAAGTGGCCGAAGGACACGGAGCCGTGAACGTGGCCGTGGGTTGAGATGGTCGACGCAGCGTACGTACAGACTGATCATCTTATTCACGCCTCCCGTTTGCTCCAATCCCTCTCACAGATCCCCCCGCGCCCCTGCCACCAAATCCCCCCCGCCGCCTCAGTTCCCCCAAAAGGGAAGAGCGGGGATTGAGGGCTGCTCTGACAGTAGTGTGGGTTGAGGAAAACAGCACGGGTTAGTTACTAATCCCAGGAAACTCCGGGGTGCCACCGAGCAGGCTGAGCCTTTCAGCTGGCAGATGAGCTCCGGGGGATGCCCCTTCGCTCCTCTCGGCCGATAAAGAGCAGGTAACGAGCAAACTCTCTCCATTAGGGATAAATTTGCAAGTGTATTGGGAGCTGCTGACGGGCGATACCATCGGGGCTGACAGAGATCTCAGCGGCTCGGCTCTGCCGCCGGGAATGCTGCTCCCGCTGCGGAGCATCCCAGAGCCCGGCACGGGACTGGCGGGCACGACATTCCACCCCTCAGAACCTTTCGGGGGGTCTGGCCCTACTCTGTGTTTTTTTCCCAATTTTTGAGGGTCTCTTGTTCGCCCTGGACCATCCGCTGGATAAATTACAGGGCAGGATCTCCACTGGGTTTTACTGGGTGGATGGACAAGCATCTGGTCCAGTTTGTCCCAAAGGTGATGCTTGATGTGGTTTGTGCTTCCAAATCCCCCCTGGGATGGGGGGTCCCTTCCCCATCCACCTCCCGGCTCCCGGGGGGTGAGGAGGAGGAGGGAGGTGGGATGGTGCCTTTGGAGTCTCCCCAAGGGAGGGCGTCTGGAAATGGATCCCTGGATCAATGCCTGATGTTAATTCTCTTTTTTGGGGGGCCAAACTTGAGGATTTTAATGACATTTCTCAAGTGGAAGGCAGCGATCCTGATATTCCCTGATATTCCTACGCTGATATTCCCAGGGGAGCTCCTGCACAGGAGGCTCCTGCTGGATCCCCCAAAGCCACTCACCCACACAGGGGCAGCCGGAAAAAAAGAGAAAGTGGAAAAGAAATCATCCAAATCAGGGCACTTATTCAAGGAATGCTGATTTCAAACCAGCTTGCTTTTCCTGGAGAAAACTTGGAAGCATCTCCCCAAAGCCGATACAGCCTTTTCCACCCCAAATCCACGCCCCCCAGTCAACCCTCTGCCTCCAGCACCTCCGAGGGAAACACAGAGGATTTATTTGCTCTGGGTTTTGACGCTGCCCCGCTGGTGGGTGCTGGGGGTGAGCTGGGCCCTTCAGCCTCGGGGAGAGGGGGTCACAGCACCGTCACCCTCCTGGAAAAGGGACCTCAGGGGGACATTTGGGGAACTCGGGGGCTCAGAGATCCCTCCCGAGCTCCTGCCCGGGGCTTTCCCGGGCTGTTTGTGGAGGGTTTGTGCTTGCCCGGCCATGGATTCACTCCAGCGGGGGCCCGGGGGCCGGGGGTGGGACGGGGCAGCCCCTGGCAGCCGCTCACCGTCACCCGGGCAGAGACTCCCTTGGTGCCTCCTGTCCCTCGGAACGGGCCGGAATGGGCAGGAAGGGAAGGGGGGACTAACGAGGGAAACAAAGGCGCTGCTGGGGTTGGGCTTGGGCAGAGCTGTGACACCCCGCGGGTCCCTTCGCTCCCTCCTCTGCCTCCCTTTGCTCTTCCTTCTCCTCGTTTCCTTTTTCCCATTTATTTTTCTTTTTTTTTCTTTACCTTTTCTCTTTTTTCTCTTTTTCTCCCCCCCCCTTTTTTCCCCTTCTCCTTTAAGTTTTCTTTTCTTTTCCCTTTTTCTTTCCCCTTTTCCTATATTTATCTTTTTATTTTCTCCCTTTTTCCTCATATTTCTTTTATCTTTTTTTCTTCTTTCTTCCTTTTTTCTTACGTATTTTTCTGTCCTATTTTTATTTTCAATTTTATTATTTTTATTTTTTTCTTCTGAATCTCCTTTTCCTTTTCTTCCTTTTCCCTTTCTCCCTTTTCCTTGTCTGCCTTTTCCTTTTCTTCTTCTGCCTTTTTCTTTTCTCCCTTTTCCTTTTCTTCTTCTGCCTTTTTCTTTTCTTCCTTTTCCTTTGCTTCTTCTTCCTTTTCCTTTTTATTTTCTTCCTTTTCCTTTTTTCCTTTTTTCCTTTTCTCCCTTTTCCTATTCTTCTTTTGCCTTTTCCTTTTCATTTTCTCCCGCCTTTTCCCTTTCTTCCTTTTCTTCTTCCTTTTCCTTTTCATTTTCTTCCTTTTCCTTTTTTTCTTCTTCTGCCTTTTCCTTTTCTTCTTCTACCTTTTCCTTTTCTTCTTCTGCCTTTTCCTTTTCTTCTTCTGCCTTTTCCTTTTTTTCTTCTTCTGCCTTTTCCTTTTCTTCTTCTGCCTTTTCCTTTTTTTCTTCTTCTGCCTTTTCCTTTTTTTCTTCTTCTGCCTTTTCCTTTCTCTTCTACCTTAGTGCCTTTTCTTCTTCTGCCTTTTCCTTTTCTTCTTCTGCCTTTTCCTTTTTTTCTTCTTCTGCCTTTTCCTTTTCTGCCTTTTGCTTTTTTTTCTTCCTCCTTCTTTTTCTTTTCTCTCCCTTTTCTCTTTTCTCATTTCTCTTGACACTTACCTCTTTCCTCTCTTTTCTTCTTCTCTGTTGCCCCCCCCCCTTTCTCCTTTTTTCCTTCTCAACCCATTTTACCCCCCAACCCCTTTCCCAGCCAGCAATGAAATCCTCCCGAGAGAAACCACCCCTTTAACCCCGACCCCCCCAAACCTTCTTCCCCCGTGTGTGCCGCCACATTTCATCCTCCCACCTCCGGGGAGAAGCCCCGGGGAACGGGCAGCTCCCAGCGC
>NW_021938345.1:0-1119 GCF_001715985.3 Manacus vitellinus
GCGTTGCCCTGGGCGAAGGCGCCCACGCAGGGCCAGGGGCTGGGCAGGGGCTGCAAGTGCAGGGACGGCGTCGTCGCCTCCTCCAGCGCCCGGCACAGCTGCGGGGGGAGCACCAAAATCAGGAGGGGTTTGGGGCAAACCAGGGCCGAGGGCGCCCGGGCCCCCCCCAGCTCACCGTGCCGCGGAGGGTCTCGCACCGGCTGTACACGGCCAGCTTGCGGGTGGGCTCGTGGCGCTCGTTGAAGGAGACGGTCATGGCCACCAGCCCCGCGTAGCCACGGGCCTGGCAGAAGGCGTCCAGGTCCTGCAGCAAGCCGGGCCGGAGCAGGAAGGTCTGGAGGCAAGGGAAGAGGCTCTTGGGTGTCACCGCCGTGTCCCCGGCGCGCCGCGAGCCGCCGAGCCTCACCTCCAGGTCCACGTAGACGCCGCTGATGGCGAGGGCCAGCTCGTCGCCGGAGATCACCTTGAGGTCCTTGCGCAGCATCTGCTCCGTCGTCAGCCCTGCGAGGGGACGGGGCGGGCGTGAGCCCCCGTCCCCGGGGAGATGGTGGGGGGTCACCCCCGGGGCGTCACCGCACCTGAGACGTCAAACTTGGCCGCCTGCAGGGCTCCGAAGACGCTGTCGCGGGGCGGCAGCTCGGGGAACCTCTCCTCGAGCAGGGCCACGCACGCCACGTCCCGCGGCGTCACCTTGCCGGCGGCCGGGCTCAGGTTGATGCAGTCCAGGAGGATGGTGCCTGCGGGGGGGGACGCGTTGGCACCGTCCCTTTGGCTGGGGTTGGGCCAGGCCGGGTCCCCCCCCCCGTCCTCACCGTGCAGCAGCGCGGCCGTGGTTGTGTCCAGCAGCCCCGGGGGGCCCTGGGCGATGCGCTCGGTCACCAGCGTGGCACAGGAGCCCACCGGCTCCACCGTCACCCGGCACGGCGGGCCGCGCTCCCGCTCCAGCGGCCGGTGGTCCAGCACCTCCACCACGGCCTCCTCCAGGGCGGCGTCGGCACTGCCGGGCAACACGGGGAGGGTCACCCCCCGGCAGAGCCCGGGAGCCCCCTGCACTCCTCTCCTTCCCTAAAAACACCCCGCAGAGGGATAAATCCGACCCGGGCCGTGCCAAGCGAGGAC
>NW_021938346.1:0-1152 GCF_001715985.3 Manacus vitellinus
GGGCTGGGGGTGGGGGGTCTGGGAGGGGGGTGCACACACTGGGACTGGGGGTGAGGGACCAGCTGGGAGATCCGGGGACATGGAGGGGACGTGGGATGGCAGAGTGCTGTGGGTGGGATCCAGGCTGAAAGCCCCAACTCCCCCATCCCTGGGCTGCTGAGACCCCTAACTCCCCCATCCCTGGGCTCCTGTTAACCCCCAACTCCCCCTTCTTTTGGGCACAGGACTTCAAAGAGCAGATCATCCACCACGTCGCCACCATCATCCTCATCAGCTTCTCCTGGTTCGCCAACTACATCCGTGCCGGGACGCTCATCATGGCCCTGCACGACTCCTCGGATTACCTGCTGGAGGTACAGCCCCCCCCAGCTCCCCCAGCCCCCTCCACGTCCCCTATCCCCCCCAGACTCACCCCCCTGTGCCCCTTTTCCCCCCCCCCAGTCTGCCAAGATGTTCAACTACGCCGGGTGGAGGAACACCTGCAACAACATCTTCATCGTCTTCGCCGCCGTCTTCATCATCACCCGCCTGGTCATCCTGCCCTTCTGGTGAGCTCCGGTGGGAATGGGGGCAACTGAGGCACGAAGTGGGGGCCCACGGGGGGTCTGGGGCTGGTTTCTGTCCCTAACAGGAGTGGCTTTTCCCGGCAGGATCATGCACTGCACGGTGGTTTATCCGCTCGACCTCTACCCCGCCTTCTTCGGCTACTACTTCTTCAACTTCATGATGGTGGTGCTGCAGTCGCTGCACATCTTCTGGGCCTACCTCATCATCCGCATGGCCCAGAAGTTCATAACTGGAAAGGTGAGGGGGGGGCTCAGGGACGCTGCCCTGGGGTGAGATGGAGACCCCCAGATCCCAAATCCCGGAGAGCCCTCGGTGGGGAGAACCCACCGTGGTTGTGCTGGGGGAAACTGAGGCACGGCAGGAAAATGGGAGAGCTGCCCCCTGAAGCTCCTTCCCTGTCCCCGCAGGTGGTGGAGGATGAGAGGAGTGACCGCGAGGAGACGGACAACTCGGAGGAGGAGGAGGAGGCGGCGAAGAACGGGCCCCTGTCCAACGGCCACCCCGTCCTCAACAACAACCACCGCAAGACCGACTGAGCGCCCCCGACCCAGAGCTGCCACCTCCCGCCGGGACCCCGGAGCGCCC
>NW_021938347.1:0-2317 GCF_001715985.3 Manacus vitellinus
CCCCATGTGCACGTCGCAGTAGAATCCGTCCTCGGTGGCCCGGGCACTGCAGAGCGTCCCCCCGAAAAACTGCTCGGCCACCGCCCCCAGGACACAGGCACTGGAGTGCCAGAAAGCCTGGGGGCACACAGGGACACGGGGGGGACACACAGGGGGGACACAGGCTGTGAGGGGAGCACGGGGTGGGTCTGGGATCCCCCCAAGCCCCCCCCCCGACTCACCTCCCGCCCCTCCGGCGAGGAGAAGTCGAGCAGCTCCAGGTCACTGTCGTGCTCCAGGGGCCGGTCCAGGTCCTGCAGGACCCCGTTCACCCGGGCCACCAGCGCTGCCTCTGCCAGGCCACCCCTGAGGGGACACCAGGGACCCGTGGGGACACCGTGGACACCCTGGGAGGATCGTGGGGACCCCACAGACTGTGGGGATCATGGGGACACTGTGGGAACCCCAGAAGCCTTGTGGGAGCCTTGAGGGGATACTGTGGGAATGCTCTGGGGATCCTGGGGACATTGTGGGGACCCCATGAACCTTATGAGGGTCAATCTGGGGATCCTGGGGACACTGTGGAGACCATGGGGACATTGTGGGAACCCAGCGGGAACCATAGGGACACCGCGGGGACACGGAGAACACAGTGTGGACCCTGGAGACCTTGTGGGGACCTTGCAGGGACACCCTGAGGGGCCCGGGACCCTTGTCAGGACAGTGTGGGGACCGTGAGGGGGCACCGCGAGGGGGCTGGGAACCTTGTCAGGACACCGTGGGGACACCCTGGGGGACCCCATAGCCCTTGTGGGGACCCCGGGCCGTACCCGAGCTGCGCGGCCACCTGGAACGGGGTGGTCTGCAGGGCTCGGCCGTCCAGGCGGTGCCCCCCGGGCAGCGCGATGCGGATGGGGGTCCCCGGGGGGGAGGCGGGCCGCCCCCGGTTTGCCACCGCCCGCCCCATCCCCATCCCCCATCCCCGGGCCCGTCCCGCCGCTCCGCGCCGGCCGCCCGCAGCCGCTGGAAGAGCCGGAAGACGTCTCGGGCGTCCGGCCCGGACACCTGGGGACGGGGGGACATCTCGGAGGGGTCCACCGGGGTTGGTGTTTGGGGGGGGGGTCACCCCGGATGTCACGTTGGCCACCGGGATCACGGAACGGGGGGGCGTTTGGTGGGGAGGAAAGAGCGGTTCCCAGGGCGGGTCCCCCACGGGGCGGGGGTCCGGGGTGAATGCTGGGGGGGGGGTCCCGAGCCGCACCCGGTGTCGCCGCGGGAGGTCCCGGCTGAGCAGCAGCCGCGCCCGGCCACTGCGCGGCGCGGCCATGCGAGGGCTCCGCCCGTTCGCCGGGAACCGGGACAACCCCCGGGGGCGGCACCGGCCACCAGTTTCTCCCCCCCCCCCACCACCCCGCGCGCAGCCGCAATGGGGACTCGTCCACCCGCGGCGGTGGAGCGGCCGGCGGCAGTACGAAACCACCGAGAGGGCGGGGGGGTTGCGCGGGACGGGACACCACAGGGAGAGGGGGGCCTCAGCACCCGGGGGGGAGCCCAAAGGCCGGGGGTGCCCCCAGATCCCCCTTGCCCCTGAGCGCACGCGAGAAAGAACGGACCCGCCCAGCGGCTTCGTTTGGTACTTTTTATGCAGATCCTGAAGCCCACACCGGTATCAAACAGGTTCGATGGAGGCAACTAAAAACCAACAAAAAATAATTAAAATAAATCAAGTAAAATCCCGACTTCATATATAAAAGCCGCGGGGACGGCCCTGGGTAGGGGGGGACGACCCCTCCCCTGAGCCCCCCACGGGCTCCGGCTGCTCGTGATGAACGATTCCAGAGGGAATTAGAAAGTGATTGTTGTTATATATACACACACAGGTAGAAAGTCAACAGTGATCCTGGGGGCGGGGGGGAAAACAAAAAACCAAAAAAAAAAAAAAAAAACCAAAAGATCCCCAAATTAACCCAAACCCAAGCGACAAAGTCTTCCCGAGGGGGGTCAGGCTGGGGAGTCCCACACCCGCAGAGCTCGGCCTAAGGTGGGTTTGAGGGGTTCCTTGACCCTTTTTGCCTTGTTTCGGTGGTTTTGGCAGCCGGAGGGGGAACGGGGGGGGTCTCCCCTCCCTGCAGCAGCGATTTGGGGATCGGCTGAAAACCAACACCCCGACAGCCCTCAGTGCTCCTCCCGAGGCTTGCAGAGTTGTCTTTCCTTTTTTAATGTTTTTTTTCTTTCTTTTTAACTTTTTCAACTACTACTGAAGTTTTTATTTAACAGCAACGCGGCTTCTTCTCGTTAAAACATTGGTTTGTGTCTGTTTTCTTGTCTCGCCCAACTT
>NW_021938348.1:0-1081 GCF_001715985.3 Manacus vitellinus
CCCCCCCCCCCACCACCACTGGGGCGGATCCCCCGGGACCAGCCCCAGGGAAAGCTCTCAGAGATGACTTTCACTGCCTTGATTTTAATCCTGGGGCTAAAAGCCCCCTGAGGGTCCCTGGAGCTCCTGCAATCCCACCTGTTCCCTCAGGGATAACAGGTGGACACCTCGCCCCTCTCCCACAAATGAGATGGGAATGTTTGCTCTCAGGATGTCTCTGAGCTCCCCCTCGACCCAGTGCCCAAGGCCTCTGAGCCCCCCCAAATCCCAGCTCCATGGTTTTGGAACTGCTCCCACATTGTCCCTTTCCAGGAGGGCAGGAGCCCCTCTGAGCCTCTTCCCCCACATTCCCTGCCCAGCCCCAAATCCGGGATGTTTCCTGGCCCAAAATCCGGGATGTTTCTCAGCAGCCACATCCCCCTCACCCCCCATGAGCTGTAAGTGGCTCCAGAACCTAACTGGACCTGGGAAGAGCAGGGAAAATCTCCTTAGGGATAAGCTGGAGCACAGAATTCCCTCCCCACGGCAGCCCTGTGGAGCTAAGAAGAACACTGGGGCTGTGGGAATGCACACCCGGCCTGGAACTGGGAATGGTGAGCCCAGGAGGTCAGTTATCCCTCCTGGAACTGGGAATGGGGAGCCCAGGGGGTCAGTTATCCCTCCTGGAACTGGGAATGGGGAGCCCAGGGGGTCAGTTATCCCTCCTGGAACTGGGAATGGGGTCCCCAGGAGGTCAGTTATTCCTCCTGGAACTGGGAATGGGGTCTCCAGGGGGTCAGTTCCAGCCCCCCTGGATTTCGGATTCCAGGACGTGACTCCAGCGGTTCCCAGGTTCTCCCCAGAGCCCAAAACCTCCGAGCACGTCCCTAATTAACCACAAGATTCGGGTAATTAGTGAATTAGAACCGCTCCAGCCTCCGCGTCCCACCTGAGCCCCAGGGGCAGCACCACCTCCGGGGGTGTTTTCCCGGCAGGGCAGAGCCGCGGCCGCAGCCCCAAGGCCCAACAACCCCCAGATAAACGCGCCTCCGGCGGCGCAGACAGAATGACACGGGCAGACAGAGCCGGGAGGCTCCGCGCG
>NW_021938349.1:0-3261 GCF_001715985.3 Manacus vitellinus
AGGGTTGGGATGGAAGGAGAGGGCTGGGATGGAGGGAGAGGGTTGGGACAGAGAACAAGGGCTGGGATGGAGGGAGAGGGCTGGGATGGAGGATGAGGGCTGGGATGGAGAACAAGGGCTGGGATGGAGAACAAGGATTGGGATGGAGAATGAGGATTGGGATGGAGGATGAGGGCTGGGATGGAGGATGAGGCCTGGGATGAAGGTCACGGGGGTCCCAGGGGCTGTTTTTGCCCCGGTGCCTCTGCACAAACCCCTGGGACTGCCACGGGAAGGACAAAGGGACCCAACCCCTCCCTGCTGGGTTTTCAGCCCCATCTGGCCGGTCCGGGACACGGAGCACGTGGCACACGTGGCACACGATGCCAGGGGGTGGCACACGATGCCAGGAGGTGCCTCCTCCCTCGGCCCCGTGCCCGTGCCGCTCCCAGGGCTCCGGACCCGGCCGGGGTTGGAGCGGCAGCTCCCCCGCTCCCGTCCCGGGTGTTTTCCCAGCGCTGCCCGGGGCGGCTGGAGCGCTGTTCCTCAGCCCTGCTCCTGCCAGGGGGTCCTGCTGCCTCCCCTCCTCCCCTCTCGACACCCTCCCGCTCATCCTTCTCCCCCAGTTCCCTCCCTCCGCTCCGTTCCCAGCTCCCCCGGTGGGACTGGGCTCCCCCTGCCCGTACTGGTCGGACTGGGCTCTGCTCCCTCCCTCCCCCCCCGCCCTGGCACGGCTCCGATCCCGGCGCTAATCCCCGGGAAGGGGAGGCTGCGCTCCGGAACGTCTCAATGCGGGCGGTGACTCACGCGGGCCCTCGGGGCCGAGGAAGCGCTTGTTAAAGGAGGCGCAGAAACATCCACTCATCGCCCGCTCCATAAAGCTGTCACGGCACTGCCCTGCTCCCCACGGCCGGGATGGCACTGCCCTGCTGTCCTGGCACTGCCCTGCTCCCCACGGCTGGGATGGCACTGCCCTGCTGTCCTGGCACTGCCCTGCTCCCCATGGCTGGGATGGCACTGCCCTGCTCCCCACGGCTTGCCACAGAGCTGTCACGGCACTGCCTCACTCCCCAAAGCTGGGATGGCACTGCCCTGCTCCCCCATCCTGCTCCATAAAGCTGTCATGGCACTGCCCTGCTCCCCACAGCTGGGATGGCACTACCCTACTCCCCCAGCACTGCTCCCCAAAGCTGTAATGGCACTGCCCTGCTGGGATGGCACTGCTCTGCTTCCCAAACCTGGCCACAGAGCTGTCACGGCACTGCCCTGCTCCCCCGAGCTGGGATGGCACTGCCCTGCTGTCCTGGCACTGCCCTGCTCCCCAAACCCGGCCATAGAACTGGGATGGCACTGCCCTGCTTCCCCATCTTGCTCCATAAAGCTGGGATGGCACTGCCCTGCTCCCCAAACCTGGCCATAGAGCTGTCACGGCACTGCCCTGCTCCCCACAGCTGGGATGGCACTGCCCTGCTGGGATGGCACTGCCCTGCTCCCCGAACCACCCTCCCCATGGACTGGGCTCCTCTCTCAGGGCTGGAGGAGCTTTCCTGGGAATGGAGGAGCTTTCTCAGAGTTGGAGAAGCTTTCTCAGGGCTGGAAGAGCTTTCCCAAAACTGGAGGAGCTTTCCCAGGTCTGGAGGAGCTCCCACATCTGGAGGAGTTTTCCTATGGCTGGAAGAGCTTTCTTGGGGCTGGAGGAGCTTTCCTGTAGCTGGAGAAACTTTCCTGGGGATAGAGGAGCTTTCCCAGAGCTGCAGGAGCTTTCCCAGAGCTGGAGGAGCTCCCAAAGCCAGAGGAGCTTTCCCAGAGCTGGAGGAGCTTTCCCAGAGCTGGAGGAGCTCCCAAAGCCAGAGGAGCTATCCCGGAGCCAGAAGAACTCCTGGCACCCTCAACTCACCCGGGGCCCTCGACCCACCAAGGGAAAACCAACCCCCCGGAGCCGTCCAGGGGCCGCCGAGGGCTCGGGAGGGAGGAGAAGGCAGGAGGAAAGGAGGGAGGGCGGAAGGAGGAGGATGAGGGAGCACGGGCGCGGCACTCACGGCGTTTGACGGCCAGGTTTTGCGCGGGTGTTGGCCGGGGTGACGCCGTAGAGGATGCCGGCGCCGGCGATGGCCCCGACCAGCTGGGCCAGCACGTAGAGGAGGGCGCGCGGGAGGGAGATCTGGTTGCCCACGAGGAAGGCGATGGTGACGGCCGGGTTGATGTGGGCGCCGCTGATGTGGCCGAAGGCCTGCACCAGGGAGCCGATGGCGAGGCCGAAGGCCAGCGCGATCTGCAGGATGGAGGGCAGCGCCGAGGGCCACTTGAGCGCCGAGCCCAGCCCGATGAAGACGAAGATGAGCGTGGAGAGGAACTCCACGAAGACGGCGCGGGCGAAGGCCAGGGTGAGGACCTCCTTCCTCATGGTGGGCGCGCAGCGGGCTCGGGGTTGCTGCGGCTCCGGGCTCCGTCTCCACCGCCGGGAGCGGGGCCATACCTTTCTATATATGCAAGGGCGGCAGGAGCCGGGTTACAGGGCGGGGGGCGGAGCCGGGCAATCGGCCGGTCCTCCCAAATTAGCAGGTGAAACTGGAAAAGTTTCCACCTGAGAACGTCCTCGGAGCCTCTCGGTGAACCGGTGACTCAGCTGCTGGTGGCATTTCTCTCCCTTGCCCTCTGCAAACAAAGAGCCCCTATAGGGTGTCCGTGGTCGTTAGATAACGAGGCTGTTGCATAACGAGGCCGAGCTGCCTCCTCTGCTGTTCCCTTTTACTGCCTCTCGACAGGTTTTGGGTGGTTCATTAGCAGAGGTGTAGCTCGGATTCCCTCCCTCCCTCCGTGTGCTTGCAGGCCGGAGAGGGCAGGATTCCTGGTGGAAAACACTTGTTGTTGGGCTGCAGGAGCTTTCCTGAGCCTGCAGGAGAGTTCCCAGGGCTACAGGAGCTTTCCTGAGCCTGCAGGAGAGTTCCCAGGGCTGCAGGAGCTTTCCTGGGGCTGGAGGAGAGTTCTCAGGGCAGGAGGAGCTTTTCCAGGACTGGAGGAGAGTTCCCAGGGCTGCAGGAGCTTTCCTGAGCCTGCAGGAGAGTTCCCAGGGCTGGAGGAGCTTTCCCAGGGCTGGAGGAGAGTTCCCAGGGCTGGAGGAGAGTTCCCAGGGCTGGAGGAGTTTTTCCAGGGCTGGAGGAGAGTTCCCAGGGCAGGAGGAGCTTTCCCGGGGCTGGAGGAGAGTTCCCAGGGCTGGATGAGCTTTCCTGGGGCTGGAGGAGAGTTCCCAGGGCTGGAGGAGCTTTCCCAGGGCTGGAGGAG
>NW_021938350.1:0-4637 GCF_001715985.3 Manacus vitellinus
GTTCAGGAAGGTCCAGGAAGGTTCGGGAAGGCCCCACTCACTCTTGTTCCGCAGCGACACCGACTGCAGGGCCGAGCTGTTCTTCAGCAGCGCCGCCTTCTGCTGCTGCAGGGGGGGCAGTGGGGAGGTGTCACCGTCCCCTCGTGTCCCCAGACCCCCCATTCCAGCCCCAGATTCCCCCCTGGAGCTGTTTAAACCCTTCCCCACGCTCACCTTCTGCTTCACCTTGGTGCAGTTGGGCAGCGTGTCCTTGCAGCGGTTGTGGATGGGGACGTTGCAGGCTGGGGGGGGCAGGGGTGGGTGACAGGGACAGGGGGGGGTGACAGGGACACCCTCCTGCCACCCCCCTCCTCCCCTGAGCCCGGCAGAGCGACGGGAGCAGATGGGTTGGGAAGGGGGGAGGACGGGGATGGGACTGGGAGTGGCTGCTGGGGGACAGCTGGGACATGGGGGGGACACCCTGAGGGGGACACCCTGAGGGGGGACACTGAGCCCACCCTGGAAAAGCCACCCTGGAAAAGCCATCCTGGAAAAATCCACCCTGAAAAAGTCACCCTGGAAAAATCACCCTGGAAAAGTCACCCTGGAAAAATCATCCTGGAAAAGCCACCCTGGAAAAGTCATCTTGGAAAAGCCACCCTGGAAAAATCCACCCTGAAAAAGTCACCCTGGAAAAATCACCCTGGAAAAGTCATCCTGGAAAAATCATATTGGCAAAGACACCTTAGAAAAGCCACCCTGGAAAAGTCATCCTGGAAAAGCCACCCTGGAAAACCACCCTGGAAAAATCATCCTGGAAAAATCATCCTGGAAAAATCACCCTGGGAAAGCCATCTTGGAAAAGCCACCCTGGAAAAGCCACCCTGGAAAAGTCATCCTGGAAAAGCCATCTTGGAAAAGTCATCTTGGAAAAATCATCCTGGAAAAGCCACCCTGGAAAAGCCACCCTGGCAAAGCTATCCTGGAAAAGTCACCCTGGCAAAGACACCTTAGAAAAGCCACCCTGGAAAAGCCACCCTGGAAAAATCATCCTGGAAAAGCCACCCTGGAAAAATCATATTGGCAAAGACACCTTAGAAAAGCCACCCTGGAAAAGCTATTCTGGAAAAGCCACCCTGGAAAAGTCATCCTGGAAAAGCCACCCTGGAAAAATCCACCCTGGAAAAGCCACTCCAGAAAAGCCACCCCGGAAAAGCCACCCTGGAAAAATCCACCCTGAAAAAGTCACCCTGGAAAAATCACCCTGAAAAAGTCACCCTGGAAAAATCATATTGGCAAAGACACCTTAGAAAAGCCACCCTGGAAAAGCCACCCTGGACATGCTACCTTGGAAAAGCCACCCTGGCAAAGCTATCCTGGAAAAATCACCCTGGAAAAGCCATCCTGGAAAAAGCCACCCTGAAAAAGTCACCCTGCTAAAGCCATCCTGGAAAAGCCACCCTGGAAAAATCATCCTGGAAAAGTCACCCTGGAAAAATCATCCTGGAAAAGGCACCCTGGAAAAGCCACCCTGGACATGCTACCTTGGAAAAGCCACCCTGGCAAAGCTATCCTGGAAAAATCACCCTGGGAAAGCCACCTTGGAAAAGCCACTCTGGAAAAATCATCCTGGCAAAGACACCTTAGAAAAGCCACCCTGGAAAATCCACCCTGGAAAAGCCACCTTGGAAAAGCCACCTTGGAAAAATCCACCCTGAAAAAGTCACCCTGGAAAAATCATCCTGGAAAAGCTATTCTGGAAAAGCCATCCTGGAAAAGCCACCCTGGAAAAGTCACCCTGGCAAAGCCACCTTGGAAAAGCCACCCTGGAAAAGCCACCCTGGAAAAATCATCCTGGAAAAGCCACCCTGGAAAAGCTGCTGTGACAAATCCACCCTGGAAAATCCACCCTGGAAAAATCACCCTGGAAAAATCACCCTGGGAAAGCCACCCTGGAAAATCCACCCTGGAAAAACCACCTTGGAAAATCCACCTTGGAAAAGCCACCCTGGAAAAGCCACCCTGGAAAAGCCACCCTGGAGAAACAACTCTGGAAAAATCACCCCGGAAAAGCCACCCTGGAAAAAATCACCCTGGAAAAAAATCCCCCTGGAGAAGCTGCAGTGACAAATCCAGCCCGGCAATTCCATCCTGGCACCTCCACCCCCGGCACATCCACCCCGGCAGAGTCATCCCGGGATCTCCACTGCGGCAGAGCCCGCCTGGAAAAGCCTCCCCAGCAAATTCCGGCCCGGAAAAGCCTCCCAGGAAAGAGCCACTGCGGCAAATCCGCCCTTTCCAGGGAAAGGCAGCCTGGGAAAAACATTCCAGCCTGGGAAAAACCATTCCAGTCAGCCTGGGAAAACCATTCCAGCCTGGGAAAACCATTCCAGTCTGGGAAAACCATTCCAGCCTGGGAAAGGCAGCCCTGGAAAAACCATTCCAGTCATCCTGGAAAAACCATTCCAGCCTGGGAAAACCATTCCAGTCATCCTGGAAAAACCATTCCAGTCTGGGAAAGGCAGCCTGGAAAAAACATTCCAGTCTGGGAAAACCATTCCAGCCTGGAAAAACCATTCCAGCCTGGGAAAACCATTCCAGTCATCCTGGAAAAAACATTCCAGCCTGGGAAAACCATTCCAGTCTGGGAAAACCATTCCAGTCTGGGAAAACCATTCCAGCCTGGGAAAACCATTCCAGCCTGGGAAAGGCAGCCCTGGAAAAACCATTCCAGTCATCCTGGAAAAACCATTCCAGCCTGGAAAAAGCATTCCAGTCTGGAAAAACCATTCCAGCCTGGGAAAACCATTCCAGTCATCCTGAAAAAACATTCCAGCCTGGGAAAGGCAGTCCTGGGAAAATCATTCCAGTCTGGGAAAAGCCAACTCTGGGAAAAGCCACTGCAGCAAAGCCACCCCTGGAAAAGCCAACCTGGAAAAGCCAACCTGGAAAAGCCACCCTGGAAAAGACCCAGGAAAGACCCCCTGGAAAAGTCATCCAGGAAAAAGCCACTGCAGCAAAATCCACCCTGGCAGTGCCAGCCTGGCAAATCCACCCTGGCAAATCCACCCTGGCAAATCCACCCTGGCAATGCCAGCCTGGAAAAGCCATCCCAGCAAATCCACCCTGGCAAATCCACCCTGGCAATGCCAGCCTGGAAAAGCCACCCAGGCAAATCCACCCTGGAAAAGCCATCCCAGCAAATCCACCCTGGCAAATCCACCATGGAAATTCTGCCCTGGCAATGCCAACCTGAAAAACTCACCCTGGAAAACCCACCCTGGCAATTCTACCCTGGCAAACCCACCCCAGTAAACCCACCCCAGTAAATCCACCCTGGCAATTCTGCCCTGGCACTGCCAACCTGAAAAAATCCCACCCCATCAAATCCACCCCATCAAACCCACTGTGGCAATTCTGCCCTGGCAATTCTGCCCTGGCAAACCCACCCTGGCAATTCTGCCCTGGCAATTTTGCCCTGGCAAACCCACCCCAGCAAACCCACCCTGGCAATGCCAACCTGAAAAAAACCACCCCAGCAAATCTACCCTGGAAAAGCCACCCTGGCAATTCTGCCCTGGCAATGCCAACCTGAAAAAACCACCCCAGCAAACCCACCCTGGAACAGCCACCCTGGCAATTCTGCCCTGGCAAATCCACCCCAGCAAATCCAACTCATCAAACCCACCCTGGTAATTCTGCCCTGGCAATGCCAACCTGAAAAACCCACCCTGGAAAAGCCACCCTGGCAATTCTGCCCTGGCAATTTTGCCCTGGCAAACCACCCCAGCAAACCCACCCTGGCAGTGCCAACCTGAAAAAAAAAACCACCCCAGCCAAAGGCTACCCTGGAAACAGCCACCCTTGGCAATTTCTGCCCCACCATGGCCAAATCCCACCCCAGCAGAACCCCCCCAGCAAATTCCACCCCAGTAATCCACCCTTGGCAATTCTGCCCTGGCAAACCCACCCCACCAAACCCACCCTGGCAGTGCCAACCTGAAAAAAACCCACCCCACCAAACCCACCCCTGGAAATTCCACCCTAGAAAACCCACCCTGGCAATTCTACCCTGGCAAAACCACCCCAGCAACCCCACCCTGGCAATGCCAACCTGAAAAAAACCACCCCAGCAAATCCACCCTGGCAAATCCACCCTGGCAATTCTGCCCTGGCAAACCCACCCCACCAAACCCACCCCAGCAAATCCACCCTGGCACTGCCAACCTGAACAAACCCACCCCAGCAAACCCACCCTGGAAAAGCCACCCTGGAAAAGCCACCCTGGCAATTCTGCCCTGGCAATGCCAACCTGAAAAACCCACCTCATCAAACCCACCCTGGCAATTCCGCCCTGGCAAATCCACCCCACCAAACCCACCCTGGCAATGCCAACCTGGAAGAGCCACCCTGGTAATTCTGCCCTGGCAAATCCACACCAGTAAACCCAACCCAGCAAACCCACCCTGGCAGTGCCAACCTGAAAAAAAACTACCCCAGCAAATCCACCCTGGCAATTCCACCCTGGAAAAACCACCCTGGCAATTCTGCCCTGGCAAATCCACCCCAGCAAATCCACCCTGGCAATTCTGCCCTGGAAAAACCACCCTGGCAATTCTGCCCTGGCAAATCCACCCCAGCAAAATCCACCCTGGCAA
>NW_021938351.1:0-5406 GCF_001715985.3 Manacus vitellinus
CCCTGGATCCCTGGAAGTGTCCAAGGCCACACTGGACAGGGTTTGGAGCAACCTGGTCTAATGGAAGGTGTCCCTGCCCATGGCAGGGGGTGGAACTGGATGATCTTTAAGGTCCCTCCCAACCCTTTCCAAACCATTCTTCAATTCCATGAATACAACACCTACAGGAAAAGATGGCACACAAACGACAACAGAACCAGTTTCTCCCATCAACAGGAATCCTACACATTTCCTTTTCCCCCCCTCCACTACTAAGGATCCGACTGTTTTCCAGCTTCCCCTGGGACAGGGAGATGAAAGGGGATACAGGCCATCAGATGACACACCAGCCCTTTGAATTACTTACCCTCTCCACTGATGGACACGGTCACCAAACAGAATCAAGGCACAAGAAGTTCACTAAGCCCACCACTTCTCTTGGTGTTTTCACAGCATAGATTTGTACTTCTAAACCATGATAAGAAACAGCTGTTTCCTCCATCAAACCCTTCTGGATCTGTGGAGTCCAATCACCTGACACTGAGCCACCCAAAATCCCCCACCAGGAGACCAAACCTTCCCAAGGTTTTCGGGGGTTTCTCCTCCAAGCTCCCCTCTAATCCTTTTAAAATATTTAACCCACACAACCAAGGGAACAGAAAAAACACCCCAAATAGTTGCATATCTTTTTGTTTTGAGGAAAAAATACAAATTCATGAGCCTGTCAGAGAGGGGGATCAACGACAGTGTGGGGTATTTCCCCTACACAGAATACTTTGAGTTGGTGGGGTTTTAATAAGTGGAATGTGAACCACTCAACTTCGTATTTAACAAAAAACAAGTCTGGCTGTTAAATATTTAAATAAAAAAAACAAGCTAAGCTGAAGAAGTGGCGACTGGAGAGGGTTTTCTTGCTCTGAATAAATCCTGATGGAGCAGCTACTTCTCCTCTGTTTTGCTGACTAAATAATTGATACAGCAGTGATCAAAATCATGTTTTTAAAACATCTTTCTAATGTAGGGATAAACCCTCAATAAGGAGCTCTCAGCAGTCCAGCAGCTATCGACAGCCAAGGGATCAATTCTTCATTTTTGCTAATGACGCCCAAGAAATGGGATTTTACCACCTTGAGTTAATGGTCGTTTTCCTGAGCAGCAAAATCACTCCGAGAGCAAAACCAAGAATTACTGGATGAGTGTGAGAGACCTGAAAGGGGCAGAGCTGTAGGTGTTGGAAGTGTTGGTGTCTGGGAATCATCTCGGAGAGAGCAGCGTTGATTCTGGAAACCGCTCATGGGGAGCTGGTAAAAGTACAATTACGACTCTTCGGAGCTTTTTTCTTTAATGATCATGTCTCTTCAGAGGTTTTTTTGGTGTTTTTTTTTTTTTGCTTTAGATAGCCCCTAACTGTTCCATCTCGGCTCATTTTGAAAAATCTGCCTGGGAAAAAAACGCAGAAGAGAAAAAGGCTCATTCCACGAGAGCCCTGTCAAGGAGACGCGCGTGGAGGAGACGCTTGACGTGACATAGCTTTAGGCTCTCCTGTTTTCCATTTTTTTCACGTGGTGAAACCATTTCAGCGAGCGACAGAGCTGCCACGAGGCTCCCAGCTACTGCCTGCCTGCCATCCTTCCCGAGAACCACGGATTTCTGAATGAGGAAGGGGGGGGGAAAAGAAAAAAAAAAAGGAGGAATTCGAGCACTGTCAAACGCGCCGCTCCACCAAAGTGGATCCGTCGGGAGATCAGCGAAAAGCTCTGTCAAAACAACCTGTCTCCTCGATCTCAAAAGCTGATATTTGAAGGGGGGAAGGGGGAAAGCGCTGGGTTCTTAGAGAACTAATGCTTTAAAACTCTGCCCAAACCGTTATTTTTAGTGTCTTGATTTTTGGTGGTCGTGATTTTCGTTCCGATTGTGAAATGGGAGACCACTCAGGCATCTCTTCTCTGCACGTGTGGTGTCCAAGCCATGCCTGAAGAGCCTGTTTTAAAGGGCAGCAATTGCATTTTTCGGGGGGGGTTTGAGCAAATAAACCCAAATCAGCTCTTAAACCAAGAAGATAAAGCCGAGTTCTGCTCTCTTGAGCATCACTGAAGTTCTGCTCAGCCTTTCTGATGAGTAATAACAGCAATTTCTCCTCTCTCAGATACAAAACACGAGATGAGCCAAGTCACTGCTCCATCTTACACTTCTTGCCCACGGTGAACACAAAAGGATAAGCTCTGATCACAGTCAAAGAGGGGGGGAAAAAAACCCTCAAATCAGTTAAAAATCAAATTACCACTCATCTGCTCTCTCCTGCCTGCCTGTGGCAACACATCAGTGCATCAGAGGAGTGTGTGACACTCAGCCATCAGCTACATAAAACATCAGATGGCTCAGTCCTTTATTCCAACATTAGCCCATGCACCTCCCCAGAGCTGCATCAAATCCCTTTCCCACATTAGGACCAGAACAACTGCAAATTGTTAATGCCTCATAGCCAGAGTTCCACCCTGCAGATAGTGGTGCAGAGAAAAGGCATAAATATGGGAAAACTTAGCTTGAGGGAAGCAAAAACGTGTTCTGCAGGTGTCCTTTGGTTCAAATTTCACCTTCACCCAGATGGAACACACAGGAGCCAACAGCATTTGATGATTTTATCCATCTTCACTGGGCAGGCTCCTGGGAGCTGGGCTGGAGTAAGACTTCTCCACACCTCCAGTAACAGGGACAGTTTTGGGTCCCTCACAACAAGAAGGACATAGAGGGGCTGGAGCGTGTCCAGGGAAGGAAACAGAGTTGGGAAGGGGTTGGAGCAGCAGGAGCAGCTGAGGGAGCTGGGGAGGTTCAGCCTGGAGAAAAGGAGGCTCAGGGGGGACCTTCTGGCTCTGCAACTCCCTGACAGGAGGGGGGAGCCATGGGGAGGTTGGGCTCTGATTGTCACCTGCTTCCAGGTCCCTTCCATCTTCAGTCTCTTTGGAGTGGTTGTGGTTCCCCAGGCAAAAATTCAGCTTTGATGGGATCTACCCACAGAATCATGGAATGGTTTGTTGTGGAAGGGAACTTCAAAGCCCATCCAGTCCCACCCCCTGCCATGGGCAGGGACACCTTCCACTAGCCCAGGTTGCTCCAGCCTGGCCTTGGACACTTCCAGGGATCCAGGGGCAGTCACAGCTTCTCTGCCCAATCTGTGCCAGGGCCTCTCCACCCTCACAGGGAAGAATTTCTGCCCACTATCCCATTTAAATCTACCCTCTTCAGCTTAAAACCGAGTCAGGATGTTACTACAAACCCCGTTATTTTTTACACTGATGTGCTGCCATTTCTCTAGGAAAGGCATTTCTGCCATCACATCCTCTCTCCTCCTCTGCCCCACACCTTCATTTCACACTCAGAGCCCTCCAGCTTGCACAGGTTTCCCCTCCCGCAAACGATGTCATGGCTGAGTCAAACAAAACCCACGATGCTTTTCCTTGCTCTCTCCCCCTGCAGTTCTGAATGAACTCTGGGAATAGCCTGGGTTTGTCACCGTGCAAAATGTAGGTCAAAAGTCTGCGTGGTTTGCACAAGGGATGACTTGGGTGTCATCTGCCTGGAGGCAGATGGGAACTGAGTCATCTGCTGCTGCCTCACTCCCTGCTTTTCTCCTTTCCCAACCCCGGGTTCTCTTTCCTTACCATCAGATTGTGGTTGAAGGAGTGCAGTGACACCAAAACACCAGGAGGGCGATGCCTTGTGACATGCAGGGAGGGGATATTTCCCATTTCTTTTCTTTTGTGCCTCTTTCCCAAGACAGCTCCTACCACACCAGTTGCCACTTTTTAAAGACAACACAAATTTGAATTTTCTCCATTTACCTGCTGTCTTTCACAGGGAGAAATTATCACTTGGGAACAGGAAATAAAAATATAAAAGAGGTTATTTGACCGACAGGAAGAAGAGTTCTCCACCATTTCCACTGCTGCTTTCTTTTTTTGGGAGGTGCCCTGGTCCTTTGGTACCCCTTGCTTTTATATCCCCTCGAGTAACTCTGCCAATCCCTTCATCTTGTTCTTTATATGACATTAAATTAAGTAGAAATTAAATATTTTGTGTTGGTTGCACAAACATGGATCACAAAAAAGCCCCTGGGTCCGTGTTGTGGTCGGGTGGCCACACGTGGACAGGGAAGGAAAAGAGTTCAAGGGAACAGCCAGAAAATTCATAATTTTTGTTTCATGACACAGATTTGGAGGTAAAAGGCTCAAAAAGCAGCCTAACCCCCCTAAAGTATTAATCTCTGCTTCCACAGGTTTGATGTGTAGCTAAATAGCAGCCACAAGCCCAAAAAGCAGGAGTGATGGGGTCTTGGAGAGATCACCCAGCTCGTCCCTCTGTCCCAAAGTTCTACCAAAACCGACCCTTTTCTCAGCAACTGCCCCAAAAAACTCTGCTAAGACCTTCCCATCAAGGGGGGGGGATGTCCCACAACCTCCTGCAGCTTCCACCCCAACAGCAGGAACGTCACCCAACAAGAAGCACCACTACTGATGGTACAACCTGCAACACGAGGACATCCAGAGGGTTTTATGTTGGTTTGTGTGTTTATTTCTGTGGAGAAATGACAATTATTATAACCAACATGAAGGCTGGAGGGGAAGGGGGTGATGCCTCACAGCTGCTGGTACAAGAAGCTACAGGGCTGACAAGAAGGTTTCATTCAGATTAAAAAAAAAAAAGAAAATGATGTGGTTTTGGTTTTAATTTTACGAGCGCAGTTTGCAAGAGAAGCCAGGACAGGATTTCACCAGTAGAAACACCAAAAATATCCATTTGACCACAGACACAGCCTAAACCCCCCACCTCATCCTGCCCACCCTGTTTGAGTATCAAAGATGGATGAGTGAGGGTGTTCAGGAATCCCACCTTCCTTCAAAGGCCAGGCAATCCCATTTCACCTAAAAACTTGGCTGTGGAAACGCTGTGCCTTGCTCCAAAAATCAGAAAAATACTTCATATATAAAAGTTTTCATGACTGGTTCAAAAAAAAAAAAAAAAACAAACACAAAAAACCCTCCACAAACACTTGTAACCGAAGGAATAAGCAGGAATTTTAATAAAGGTTTTTCCCTCTCACCTCTTTGTTGGTGACTCCTGGGGGCAGAGTGCCATGTTTGTAATCCTCCAAGAGCTGCACTGCTTCCTTCAGGCGACTCTGAAAAGAAAAAACAACAGTGGTCTGTGATCCTGGTCCTGCACTGAATCCTTCATGGAAGGCAAGGAATTAAAGGTATAAAATTGTATTATCTTTCAAGCAAACCTTGGCATAGAATCATAGAAACACAGATGGTTTGGGTTGGGAGGGAACTTAAAAGACCATTTCCACCCCCCTGCCATGGGCAGGGACACCTTCCTCTAGCCCAGGTTGCTCCAACCTGGCCTTGGACACTTCCAGGGATCCAGGGG
>NW_021938352.1:0-1616 GCF_001715985.3 Manacus vitellinus
TCCGCGCCGGGCTGCCCATCTACGAGTGCAACTCGCGCTGCCGCTGCGGCGCCGACTGCCCCAACCGCGTGGTGCAGCGCGGCATCCGCTACGACCTGTGCATCTTCCGCACCGCCGACGGGCGCGGCTGGGGCGTGCGCACCCTGCAGCGCATCCGCAAGAACTCCTTCGTCATGGAGTACGTGGGAGAGGTGAGATGGGATGGGACAGGTGTGAGACAGGTGTCATACAGGTGTGGGACAGGGCTGGGGCGTGCGCACCCTGCAGCGCATCCGCAAGAACTCCTTCGTCATGGAGTACGTGGGAGAGGTGAGATGGGACAGGTGGGACAGAACAGGTGTGATACAGGTGTGACATGGGACAGGTGTGAGACAGGTGTCATACAGGTATGGGACAGGTGTGGGACAGGGCTGGGGCGTGCGCACCCTGCAGCGCATCCGCAAGAACTCCTTCGTCATGGAGTATGTGGGAGAGGTGAGATGGGATGGGATACAGGTGGGATACAGGTGTGATACAGGTGTGGGACAGGGCTGGGGCGTGCACACCCTGCAGCGCATCCGCAAGAACTCCTTCGTCATGGAGTACGTCGGAGAGGTGAGATGGGATGGGATACAGAACAGGTGTGATACAGGTGTGGGACAGGTGTGATACAGGTGTGGGACAGGTGTGATACAGGTATGGGACAGGTATGGGACAGGGCTGGGGCGTGCGCACCCTGCAGCGCATCCGCAAGAACTCCTTCATCATGGAGTACGTGGGAGAGGTGAGATGGGATGGGACAGGTGTGGGACAGGTGTAGGACAGGTGTGGGACAGGTGTGACATGGGACAGGTGTGACACAGGTGTGATACAGGTATGGGACAGGTATGGGACAGGGCTGGGGCTTGTGCACCCTGCAGCGCATCCGCAAGAACTCCTTCGTCATGGAGTACGTGGGAGAGGTGAGATGGGACAGGTGGGACAGAACAGGTGTGATACAGGTGTGATATGGGACAGGTGTGACATGGGACAGGTGTGAGACAGGTATGGGACAGGGCCGGGGCGTGCGCACCCTGCAGCGCATCCGCAAGAACTCCTTCGTCATGGAGTACGTGGGAGAGGTGAGACGGGATGGGATACAGGTGGGATACAGGTGTGGGACAGGTGTGACATGGGACAGGTGTGATACAGGCATGATACATGTATGGGACAGGTGTGATACAGGTAAAGTTCAGGTGTGACCCAGGTGTGTTGTGTCAGATCATCACCTCGGAGGAGGCGGAGCGCCGGGGGCAGGTGTGGGGGCACAGGTGAGGTTCAGGTGAGGTTCAGGTGAGGTTCAGGTGTGACCCAGGTGTGGGAGTACAGGTGTGGGGGTACAGGTGAGGTTCAGGTGAGGTTCAGGTGAGGTTCAGGTGTCACACAGGTGTGACCCAGGTGTGACCCAGGTGTGTCTGTCAGATCATCACCTCGGAGGAGGCGGAGCGCCGGGGGCAGGTGTACGACCGCCAGGGTGCCACGTACCTGTTCGACCTGGACTACGTGGAGGACGTTTACACCGTGGACGCCGCCCACTACGGGAACATCTCCCACTTCGTCAACCACAGCGTGAGTGACGCCGGCGCACCTGGCGGGGG
>NW_021938353.1:0-5766 GCF_001715985.3 Manacus vitellinus
ACCAGGACTGATGATCTCCCAGGAGGGAGCAGCTCACTGGATCTCTCTCTCTCTCTCTCTCTCTCTCTCTCTTTTGCAGGGCAGGACAACAGAGATGGACAAGGAGAGGACAGAGGAGATGGACAATTAGGACACGATGGAGATGGACAAAGAGAGAATGACAGAGATGGACATTTTGAGTACAATGGAGATGGACATGGAGCAGGGGAACCCCAACTCCCAGCCTGCCCTGGGCCAACAGCCGGGCCTGCAGAGGAGGCCAAGTGGACGTGCCATGGGCCAGAGCTGGGCAGCTGGATCAACACAGAAACCAGGACTGACACCCTATCACACTGCAACCAGGACTGTTGGATTGATATTGGATACTGGACAGACATCCCATCTGCTGGATCAACTCTGGAATCCAGACTGATGCCCCATCTGCTGGATGAACACTGGGACCAGGACTGATGATCTCCCAGGAGGGAGCAGCTCACTGGATCTCTCTCTCTCTCTCTTTTACAGGACAGGACACAGAGACAGACAAGGAGTGGATAACGGAGATGGACAAGGAGAGGAGGATGGAGATGGACATGGAGAGGACAAGGGAGATGGACAATGAGGACATGATGGAGATGGACAAAGAGAGGACACAGGAGATAGATGAGAAGATGACAATGGAGATGGGCATGGAACAGGACATGGAGCCATCCAGTCAGAGCTGGGCAGCTGCATCAACACAAAAAACAGGATTAACATCCCATTTGAGGGGTGGAACCAGGACTGATGATCTCCCAGGAGGGAGCAGCTCACTGGATCTCTCTCTCTCTCTCTTTGCAGGACAGGACAATGGAGACAGACAAGGAGTGGATAAGATAAGAGAGATGGACAAGGGGAGGAGGGAGGAGATGGACAAGGAGTGGATAACAGAGACAGACAACAAGAGGATGACAGAGATGGACAATGAGAGGACGGAGGAATAATATCCTGTCTTCTGGATTAACACTGGAACCAAGACTGCTGGATTGATGTTGGATTGTGGACTGACATCCCATCTGTTGGATCAACATTGAAACCAGGACTGATGATCTCCCAGGAGTGAGGAGCTCACTGGATCTCTTTCTCTCTCTTTTATAGGACAGGACACAGAGACAGACAAGGAGTGGATGATGGAGATTGACAAGAGGATGAAGGGGACAGACAAGGAAAGGATGATGGAGTTAGACATGGAGAGGATAAGGGAGATGGACAATGAGGACATGATGGAGATGGACAAAGAGAGGACAACGGAGATAGACGAGAAGATGACAATGGAGATGGACATGGAACAGGACATGGAGCCAGCCAGCCAGAGCTGGGCAGCTGCATCAACACAGAAACCAGGATTAACATCCCCACTGCTGGATCACAGTGCAACCAGGACTGATGATCTCCCAGGAGGGAGCAGCTCATTGGATCTCTCTCTCTCTCTTTTACAGGACAGGACACAGAGACAGACAATGAGAGGATGATAGAGATGGAGAAGGAGAGGACAGAGGAGATGGACAATTAGGACATGATGGAGACGGACAAAGAGAGAATGACAGAGATGGATATTCTGAGTACAATGGAGATGGACATGGAGCAGGGGAAACCCAACTCCCAACCCACCCAACAACAGCAGCTGGGCCTGCAGAGGAGGACAAGTGGACATCCCATCACCCAGAGTGGTGCAGTTGGATCAACACAGAAACCAGGATTAACACCCTATCACCTGGATCACACTGGAACCAGGACTGATGATCTCCCAGGGGGAGCAGCTCACTGGATCTCTCTCTCTCTCTCTCTCTCTCTCTCTCTTTTGCAGGGCAGGACAACAGAGATGGACAAGGAGAGGACAGAGGAGATGGACAATTAGGACACGATGGAGATGGACAAAGAGAGAATGACAGAGACGGACATTTTGAGTACAATGGAGATGGACATGGAACAGGGGAACCCCAACTCCCAGCCTGCCCTGGGCCAAGAGTGGGGCCTGCAGAGGAGGCCAAGTGGATGTGCCATGGGCCAGAGCTGGGCAGCTGGATCAACATAGAAACCAGGACTGCTGGATTGATGTTGGATACTGGACAGACATCCCATCTGCTGGATCAACTCTGGAATCCAGACTGATGCCCCATCTGCTGGATCAACACTAGAAACAGGACTGATGATCTCCCAGGAGTGAGAAGCTCACTGGATCTCTCTCTCTCTCTTTTACAGGACAGGACAAGAGACAGACAAGGAGTGGATGATGGAGATAGACAAGAGGATGAAGTGGACAGACAAGGAAAGGATGATGGAGTTAGACATGGAGAGGACAAGGGAGATGGACAATGAGGACATGATGGAGATGGACAAAGAGAGGACAACGGAGATAGACGAGAAGATGACAATGGAGATGGACATGGAACAGGACATGGAGCCAGCCAGCCAGAGCTGGGCAGCTGGATCAACACAGAAACCAGAATTAACATCCCATCTGCTGGATCACACTGCAACCAGGACTGATGTTCTCCCAGGAGGGAGCAGCTCATTGGTTCTCTCTCTCTCTTTTACAGGACAGGATAACAGAGACAGACAATGAGAGGATGACAGAGATGGACAAGGAAAGGATGATGGATTTGGACATGGAGAGGACAATGGAGGTGGACAAGGAGGACATGATGGAGATGGACAAAAAGAGAATGATGCACATGGACAAGTAGAGGACAATGGAGATGGACACAGAGCAGGGGAACCCCAACTCCCAACCCACCCAAAAACAGCAGCTGGGCCTGCAGAGGAGGACAAGTGGACATCCCACCATCCAGAGTGGTGCAGTTGGATCAACACAGAAACCAGGATTAACATCCTATCACCTGGATCACACTGGAACCAGGACTGATGATCTCCCAGGAGGGAGCAGCTCACTGGATCTCTCTCTCTCTCTCTCTTTTGCAGGGCAGGACAACAGAGATGGACAAGGAGAGGATAACAGAGACAGACAATGAGAGGACAACAGAGATGGACAATGAGAGGACAGAGGAGGTGGACAATTAGGACATGATGGAGATGGACAAAGAGAGAATGACAGAGATGGACATTTTGAGTACAATGGAGATGGACATGGAGCAGGGGAACCCCAACTCCCAGCCTGCCCTGGGCCAACAGTGGGGCCTGCAGAGGAAGCCAAGTGGACGTGCCATGGGCTAGAGCTGGGCAGCTGCATCAACACTAAAAATAGGATTAACATCCCCACTGCTGGATCACACTGGAACAAGGACTGATGAGCTCCCAGGAGGGAGCAGCTCACTGGATCTCTCTCTCTCTCTTTTACAGGACAGGATAACAGAGACAGACAATGAGAGGATGACAGAGATGGACAAGGAAAGGATGATGGATTTGGACATGGAGAGGAAAATAGAGGTGGACAATGAGGACATCATGGAGATGGACAAGGAGAGGACAATGGAGATGGACATGGAGAGGACAGTGGAGATGAACACAGAGCAAGGGAACCCCAATTCCCAATCCACTCAGGGCCATTGGCCCAGTCTGTGAAGGAGTCCAAGTGGACATCCCATCAGCCAGAGAGGCACAGCTGGATCAACACAGAAACCAGGATTAGCATCCCATCAGCTGGATCTACACTAGGACCAGGACTGATGGATTGATGTGGATTGTGAACCAACATCCCATCTGCTGGATGAACACTGGGACCAGGACTGATGATCTCCCAGGAGGGAGCAGCTCACTGGATCTCTCTCTCTCTCTTTTGCAGGACAGGACAACGGAGATTGACTGGGAGTGGATAATAGAGGCAGACAAGAGGATGACAGAGATGGACAAGGAGTGGATAACGGAGACAAACAATGAGAGGATGATGGAGATGGACAAGGAGAGAACAAGGGAGATGGACAAGGAGAAGACAATGGAAATGGAGAAGGAGAGGACAGCAGAGATGGACAACGAGAGGATGACAGAGATGGACAAGGAGAAAATGATGGAGACAGACAAGGAATGGACAATGGAGATGAACAAGGAGAGGATGACATAGATGAACAACAAGAAGATGACAGAGATAGACAAGAAATGGAAGATGGAGATGGACACTGAGAAGACATGTTAATAAAAGATGCTTTTTTTTTAATGCTGCTCTTCTGTTCCTGGTCCATCTCAGGAGAAAGGCCGGTGTTGGCAGCATAAATAATCATGGAATCACAGAATATCCTGAGGTAGAAGGTAGCCACAAGGATCATCCAAGTCCAACTCCTGGCCCTTCACAGGACACCCCAACAATGCTGCACCCCCCTGCCGAGCACCCCCCTTGCCAGGGCATCCCCCTGGACACACAATCCCCCAGTTTAGCATCCTCCAAAGCAGCATTCCTCCAGCTGAGCATCCCTCTGCCAGCCAGAGCATCCCCCTGGGGAATCATCCTGCAAGCCAGGCATCCCCCCAGACCAGCATCTCTCCAGCTGGACATCCCTCCAGCTGAACTTCCCTCTGGCTGAGTATCCCCCTGGACACTCATCCCCCCAGCCAGGCATCCCTCTGGCTGAGCATCCCCCTGAACAAGCATCCCTCTGACAGAGCATCCCTCCAGCTGAGCATCCCTTCGCCAGAGCATCCTGCCCTGCAAGCATCCCTCCAGCGAGGGACCTGAGCACCTCTGTCCGCCTGACATCCCCCACAATCAGATCCCTTCTGGTCAGGCGTTCCTTCCAGCCGAGCCCCCCAGCATTCCCGCGAAGCACCATGCAGCACCGCACGGCCAATTTTCCCCCAACGAAACCCACTGAAATCCCAACATTCCCCCCTGCAGCAGTCATCGTGGATCAGGCCTGCCCGTTCCCTATTGTTCACCCAACCATGGGAGGAGAGGCGAGGTCCCGGGCTGTTAGCCCAAATATTTGCTTCCCGTCTCCAGGGTGACGGGGTGCCGCACAAAATCCGCTCACCCGATCCATCTCCCTCCTTTGCTCCTTCTCCTCGGTTGATCATTCCAGCGCGCTGGATGGATATCCCCGGTGTCAACCCCTCTTCTCCGTCCCTCCTCGGGGGGATGCAGGAGCCGGCGGCAGCCGCAGTGTCCGGGAGTGGGGATTCCGTGGGGGGGATGAAGGAGCCGGGGCTGGGGATGGTGGAGATGAGGGTTGGGGGGTGGAAACAGGACTGGGGGGTGATGGTATGAAGGATGGGGGATGAAGGAGCCGGGGATGGGGATGGCGGAGATGAGGGTTGGGGGATGAAAACAGGACTGGGGGGTGATGGGGATGAGGAATGGAGGATGAAGGAAGGGCTGGGGCTGGGGTTGGTGGAGATGAGGGTTGGAGGATGAAAACAGGATTGAGGGTGATGGGGATGAAGGATGGGGGATGAAGGATGGAGGATGAAGGAAGGGCTGGGGCTGGGGTTGGTGGAGATGAGGGTTGGAGGATGAAAACAGGATTGAGGGTGATGGGGATGAAGGATGGGGCATGAAGAATGGAGGATGAAGGAAGGGCTGGGGATGATGGAGATGAGGGTTGGGGGATGAAAACAGGATTGGGGGTGATGGGAATGAAGGCTGGAGGATGAAGGAAGGGATTGAGGTGGGGATAAGGGGTGAAGGAAGGGCTGGGGGTGGTGGAGATGGGGGTGAAGGATGAAGGAAGGGTTGCTGGTGATGAAGATGATGGAGGGATGGAGGATGAGGGAAGGAATTGGGGAGACGGTGGTTGTGGCCTTGGGGTTTGTGTCAGGTGCTTGAATCTGCAACCACCACCTCCCCATGGCCACCACCAC
>NW_021938354.1:0-1539 GCF_001715985.3 Manacus vitellinus
GGGTACACGCGTGTGTGGGGGTGCACACACGTGTATGGGTGTACACATGTATGGGTGTACACACGTGTATAGGTGTACATGCGTGTGTATGGGGGTACACACGTGTGTGTGGGTGTACACGCATGTGGGTGTACACGTGTGTATGGGTGCACACGCGTGTATAGGTGCACACACGTGTGTGTGTGTACACACGTGTTTATGAGTGCACACATGTGTGTATGGGTGTACACATGTGGATGGGTGCACACACATGTGTGGGTGCACACACGTGTTTATGAGTGCACACATGTGTGTATGGGTGCACACGTGTGTGGGGGGTACACGCGTGTATTGGGTGCATGCGTGTGTGTGGAGGAACATGTGTGCGTGGAGGAACATGTGTAGGTATGAACACGTGTGTATGGATGCACTCACATGTATGGATGTACGCATGTGTATGGATGAACACACGTGTATGGATAAACACATGTATGGATCAACATGGGTGTATGGATGCACATGGGTGTATGGATGCACATGCATGTAGGGATGAACATGTGTATGGATGAACACATATATGGATTCACACATGTGTATGGATGCACACACATGTATAGATGCCCACACATGTATGGATGCACACCTGTGTGTGGATGAACACGTGTGCTTGGGTGCATTCATGTATGGATGCAAACATGTGTATGGTTCACACACATGTAGGGACGCACACATGTATGGATTCACAGGCGTGTATGGATGCACACATGTAATAGATGCACATGCATGTATGGCTGAACACGTGTATTGATGCACCCACACGTATGGATGCACACGTGTGTGCGGATTCACACGCATGTGTGGGTGCACATGAATGTAGAAATGGCACACACGTTTCTACACGTGCATACATGCACACACACACGTACATGTGAACACACACTGTATGTCTGCACACACACACACACATGTACATGTGAACACACACACTGTATGTCTGCACACACACATGCACACACACATGTACATATGCACAGGCATGCACACACGTGCACATACATGGACAGGCAGGCCATACACACGTTCTGCACATGCACACACGTGTACATATCCACACACATACACAATGTGTGCACACACCGTGCACATGAACACACACGTGCAGGTCATGCACAGACATGTACACACACGTTCACACATGCACACACACGTGTGCAGACCTGCACACACAGATATGGACATGCACACACATGTTCCCACGTGCACACACAAAGTGTGCAGACATGCACACACACACATGCAAGTACACATATGGACGTGCACACACATGTTCACACATGCACACACATGTTCACACATGCACACACGTGTGCAGACACGCACACACACGTAGATATGGACATGCACACACATGTGTACACGTATGTGCACATGTGCACAGTCACACACACACGCAGAGACAGGGAGGGGACCCCTGTGGGGGGATCCTCCAGCGAGGGTGGGTCCCGCCCTGCCAGCCCCCCCCGGCACTGGGGTGCACCCAGAGCCCCCCCGACCCCCCCA
>NW_021938355.1:0-3343 GCF_001715985.3 Manacus vitellinus
CAACGCCACACACCAGATCGGCTGCCAGTGTGAGCCCGGGGGGCCTGGGCTGGGCAGGGGGGGTCTGACCGTGGGGAGGGGGGTGAGGAACCCCCCTGGTGCCCCTGGTCCCCAGCACCTCTTAATCCTGCTCATAACGAACCGTGGAGTGGTTGGGGTTGGAAGGGACATTAAAGATCACCCCATTCCACCCCTCCCAATAGCCCAGGTTGCTCAGAGCTCCCTCCAGCCTGGCCTGGGACATTCCCAGGGATGGGGCAGCCACAGCTTCTCTGGGCAAGCTCTGCTAACCCAGGGTCCAAGGTCCTCTGGCTCCTCTGCCACCCTTGGCCTGATCCCAGTGCTGGGACAGGAGTTCCCAGCAGTTCCTGGGTGTGGACAAAGGGCTTGGTTTTATCAGCGGCGTCCTCTGGAAGTGGTTTGTCCATCTTTGCCCTGGAAGTGGTTTGTCCATCTTTACTCTGGAAGTGGTTTGTCCATCTTTGCAGAATCCCAGAGTAGGATTGGGGTTGGAAGGGATCTCTTGAGGGTCACCCAGAGCAGGTGACACAGGGACACATCCAGGTGAGGCTGGAATGTCTCCAGAGAGGAGAATCCACACCCTCCCTGGGCAACCTGTTCCACCCTCCTTGGAAAGAAGCTCTTCCTCATTTGGAGGTGGAACTCCTGGAGGTTTAGTTTCTGGACATCACTCCTTGTCCTGGGAGGAGCCTGGCACTGTCCCCTTGGCTTGGGAGCAGCACTAAGCTGGGCCTGGGCTCCTGCTGTCCTTCCCATTCCCTCAGTGCTTGGATGGCTGAAGGTCCTTTGAGGAGCTCAAACAAAAGGTGCTTTCAAAGCCTGAGAGGTCATTTCTTCACCTCTGCTGGATTTTCCCAACTGAAAGCGCCGTGTCCTGCTCAGCCATCCCCAAATTCCTTCCTCCAGCCCCCTCCCAATCCCAGGAGCTGCCTTTCCCTAAAGCCCTGTGCACACTGCCCTGCCCTGCTTTCCAGGGTGGTTTTTTTGGGGGGGTGTGAAGGAAACAAATGCCCTGAAGGGCCCGTTGTCACCCCACAGCCTCCATCAGCGGGGACACGGGGGTGATCCACGTGGTGGAGAAGGAGGAGGACCTGCAGTGGGTCCTGGCCGATGGTCCTCACCCACCCTACATGATCCTGCTGGATGGGAATCTCTTCAACAGGTCAGTCAGCACCTGCTTTTATCCCCCCAGGGAGCCCAGGGGCCTCTGATCTGGTGATTAAATGTCATTTTCTGACTGACAGGTGACAGAACCAGCTCTGCCTGCAGCCAGTCCTTGTGAGGTTGAACCATCAGTGGTTTTTCACTGGGCTTTAGTGACTTTTCCTTCTTGCCTTTGCTGTGGAAAGAGCTCTGCTCTGTATGAATCCTCACACCCTGTTCACCTCCACATTAAATAGCAGTCCCTAATTTAATTGCAGCCCTGGCATTGCTGCCCACTGAACCCCAGCACGGGGTGGTCCCTCCCCTCCCTGGGCAGAGCAGGAAGGACGGGGCCGAGGTTTTCTCCTTGTTGCTTTTTTTTGCACAGTGAGATAAAACCCAAAGGTTAATTTGATCACAGGCTCGGCTGTAACTCACCATCATCATCATCCCTCTGTCTGGGATTGCAGCTCTTCCTCGAGGAACCCCTGACTCCTGGGCTGTTTTCTCTCCTCCAGGAAGGTGTTGCTGCAGCTCAAGGGGACCTCCCGGGTGTCCGGCCTTGCCGTGGCCGCTGCCAAACCCAGCCCTGCCCAGGGCTTCTCCCCTGGCCTGAAGTGCCCCAACGATGGGTTTGGTGAGGAGATGTCCCATCTTCATCCCTGCTGGGGGGAGGGAGGGGTGGTGCCTTTTCCTTGGATGCTCCGAGGAAGCGCAGGGGATCTCAGGGGAGCTGGAATGGCAGAGGCACTTTGAGCCCTTTGGGATTCTCCCAGCACAGGATGGGCTCAGGAAAGGGATGGGTCTGGTGGGTGGGCTGTCAGATGGTGAAAAACGTGGTTGGGGTGGTTGGAATGTCACGTCCAGAGGCTCAGCTGGACATCAGGGCCCAGTGGTGACCCTCAGGGGCCAAACTGGGACCAGTGTCGTCATCAGTGACACAAACAGAGGGGCTTGGAGCAGCTGGGCTGGTGGGAGGTGCCCTTGCCCGTGGCAGAGGGTTGGAACTGTGCAAGGCCAGAGTCCCTGAGCTCTGTTCCCCTCCTGCAGGCTCAGGTGTGCCCGTTCTCTCTGTTCCCAGGTGTGTATTCCCAGGACTACGGCCCCGAGTTCGCCCACTGCAACACCACCGTGTGGAACCCCCTGGGCAGTGGCATCTCCTACGAGGACTTTGACTTCCCCATTTTCCTCCTGGAAGATGCCAACGAGACCCAAGTCATCAAACAGGTGCCTCAGCAGGCAGGGGGAGAGAGAGGAGGGAGGGGCTGGAGTTCTGTTCCCCGGGGTGAAAGCGCCACAAATCCCGTTTCCTGTGCCTCAAAAACGCCGAGCTGAGCCGAGATTCTCCTTCCCCCCCAGTGTTACCTGGACCACAACGTGCCCAGGGACGGCTCTGCCCCCCAGTACCCCCTGTGTGCCATGCAGCTCTTCTCCCACATGCACGCCGTGACCAGCACCGTGACCTGCATGAGGCGCAGCTCCCTCCAGAGCACCTTCAGCATCAACCCAGGTGAGACCCTCCCATCCTCAGCTCCAAATCCCTGGGGAATTACAGCTTTTCCTGGAGCCAGGACTTCCCTGGAGCCAGGACCTCCCTGGAGCCAGGACTTCCCTGGAGCCAGGACCTCCCTGGTGCAAAGCAGAGTTTTTTGCTCGTTGACTTAAACGCCGGGTTGAGAAAAAACCTCCCTCGTTTCTCACTTGTCACTGCCGTGATCCCAACTCCAGGAATGTTTCCTTTTCTGCTTCCCAGAGATCGTGTGTGACCCTCTCCTCGACTACAACGTGTGGAGCACTTTGCAGCCCATCAATTCCTCTGGAAAGGTGGACCCTGAGAAGGAGGTTATCATGGTGGCCACACGAGTGGGTACCTCTTAGTCTTGCTCTGTGGAGCTCGGGCTGGGAGAATTCTGGGAATCTGGGAGTTCCCAGTCTCATGGGAATGTTTTTGTTGTGTATTTTGGTTTCTTGCCATGTTCCAAACCTTTTGGCTGCTGTGTTCTGGGGATACAGCAGTGGCTCCATCCCCTGGGGCAGTGGAGGGACATCCACAGTTTGGGTCTTTCCATCTTGTTGTGGGAGACTTTTTCCAGCATTTTCTTCGCTGGTGGAAGCAGATGAGGAGAAATAGTCCATGGCAAAGCTCTGAGGCCTCAAGGCTCAAATTTTGGGGAAATAT
>NW_021938356.1:0-1225 GCF_001715985.3 Manacus vitellinus
CCTTCCAGCCCAACCACCTCATAAATCCCTGCCTGCCACAGCAGCACGATCATCATTTCAGGTTCACCATCCACTCGATCCCTCCCTTCCCAGTGGGACAAGGTGGGATCAGGGAGAGACAGAGAGTGCTGGCTTTGCTTTCCCAGCACAGAGTCCCTGTGTGTTTGTGCTTGCAGATTGACAGCCACTCCTTCTTCTGGAACATTGCCCCCGGGGCCGAGGGCGCCGTGTCCTCCTTCGTCACCCACCTGGCCGCGGCCGAAGCCCTTCACAAAGCCCCCGACGCCCCTCTGCTCCCCAGGAACGTCATGTTCACCTTCTTCCAAGGGGTGAGAGCAGCAGGATCACATCCCCTGCCCCCCCCGAGATCCCAAATCAGCCCCTGGCTGCTGCTCCCCCTGTCCCTGCTCTTTGGGTTGGGATCGTTCGTCTCCGTCCCCGGGCCGTGGTTCCCTCTGCTCCAACGGGGTCCTGGTTGCTCTGGGATGAAGGGAGCAGATGGAGCTTCCACTGGGGCAGGAATGGGCTGCATCCTCCTGGATGCATCACCCAAACTTTGCTCTCCCTCCTGTCTCCTCCTGGCGTGGCCGATTTTCTGTTCCCTCCCCAACTTCCAGGCTGGGAATTCTGAAGCAGAGCCCAGGAAAGGCAAAATTAAAAATATATGGGAGAGAAATGCGGCTCCTTCCTGGGAGCCCAGAGCTGGAAGTGGCAGCTGTGGAGAAGCAGAGCGAGCTGGAGGAGGGACTGATGGCCAACAGCTGATGTTCCCCTCAAGGCATCAGCTCTGATGAGTCCTTTGTGCAGCTCTTCCCGTGCCAGGGCCATGTGATCCCCCCTCATTCACCCTCCTCGGCACATCCATCCCCAATTTCCCTGGAGGAGAGAGGCATCCAGGCTGGGGATGTATCCAGGAGGAGGGATGAGAAGAGCTGGCTGTAAATTAGGGAAGGGGGAGGTGATGGCTCCTGACTTCCCTGCCCTGCTCCAGTTTTCCAAGGGCACCTCGTCCTCCCCCGGCCACTCTCAGCCTTCCCAACCCTTTTTGCCAGGGAAGGAGACACCACTCCTTTCAGGAAAGCTTTGGATGCTGAATTCCTGGGATGGGGGGTTCTCCCTTTTTCCTGGTTTGTTGTCTCCCTTGTCAAAAACAATTGGGATTGTTCAGCCTGGAGAAGAGGAGCTTCAGGGAGACCTCAGTGGGACCTCCAGGACCTCAAGGAGA
>NW_021938357.1:0-1153 GCF_001715985.3 Manacus vitellinus
TTGATCCTTCCAGGGTCTCTGGGCTGTGCCCGGGGTCTCCATCCAGGCCTCCCCCCGTGGGCTGGAAGTGCAGCCCCTCCCCGGGTCCCATCCCAGCAGCTCGAGGGTTAAACCTGCCCAGACGGGGCCGCTGGTCCCCGGTGGCTTCCACAATATGTCACCTCCTCTCCTGCCAAATGCTGCCTCTTCCAGCCTCTCCAAACCTCTCCCTGCACACACAGGAGCTGCTCAGGGTCCCCCCAGCCCCTGCAGCTGATCCCTGAGCCCCCCGGGCTCCCAAAATCACGGGATCCTGGGATGGTTGGGGTTGGAACAGACCTCAAAGGGCATTTTGTTCCAATCCACCTTCCACCAGACCGGGCTGCTCCGACCTTGGGCACTTCCAGGGGTGGAGCATCCACAACTTCCCCGGGCACCTCGTGCCACCACCCTCCCAGGGCAGGATTTCTCCCTGAAATCCAGTCCAAGCCTCTGCTCTGGCGGTTTGAAGCCCTTTCCCCCTGTCCTGTCCCTCCATGTCGAGGTGGGCAAGCCCTGGGGGGCTTCACCCCTTTGGATGGAAACACCACCAAGGCCCCCCCTGGGTCCCCCAACCTCGCAGGTGAAGCTGAAACCAGAGACAGGCGTGAAAACCTCGGCTCTGCTTCCCACAGGTGCCCCCCAACCTCTTCCCTCTTGCCCCCTGTGTGGAAAGGCAGGCCCAGGAATCCCGAGGAATGGGGGATTTCTGCAGGCTCCAGTTCAGGGGCTCCTGCCAGCAAGAAACCAGGTTGGTTTTGACGTGGAAAACCAGTTTCTTCCAACCGGGAGCACTCGGAAGGGAAGGACAAAGCCAGAGGGTAAAACAGGTGAATATTTCCAAAGGATTTCGAGCTCTGGACTCCCCACCCCTGGGAGAAACTCGCTGGGCTGGAGACGAGCTGGAGGGAGCTGAAACCTTCCCGTTAATTTGGCCGAGCCTGAGCCCGGTGTCCCAGCGGGAAAGCTCTGGAAGCGGCTCCAATCCTTCCCCCTCTTCCCGGCAGGATGCCCGGAGCAGCCCGGGATCAGCTGCCGAGAGAGGGGGGGCCCTGCTGGCGGCCTGGCAGGGGGAGCCGGGCCCGGGGGTGGGCAGGGAACGAACACCCACAGCCCTGCCCGCTCCTCCGGGAGC
>NW_021938358.1:0-1944 GCF_001715985.3 Manacus vitellinus
CCACGGGGATTTAGGGGCAGTGAGGATGAACAGGGGCAGGTTACACACACGAGGATTTAGGGGCAGTGAGGATGAACAGGGGCAGGTTACACACACACGGGGATTTAGGGGCAGTGAGGATGAACAGGGGCAGGTTACACACACGAGGATTTAGGGGCAGTGAGGATGAACCGGGGCAGGTTTTCTCCAGGCGGAGTTTTGACGGGAGAATTCGAGCGGGGTGAGAGGCAGGGGCCGAGGGATCGTCGTCGTCTCCTGCTCCAAGTGTTTCGAAGCAGTCCCCACGTCCTCCGGGGGGGTTTTCCTCCCCTTTTCCTCCTCTTTCCCTCGGTTCCCTCCCCAAACTTCGCTCGGGTGGATTTTCCAGCAGCTCCCGGGCGGGACCTGCGGGATGGGGGCTGTCCCTGGTCCGGGCGCCCACCCGGGCTCAGCCACCCCCAGGGGCACCCAGGGCATCCTCGGGGAGCTCCACACGGACACGCGGACACGCGGACACACGGACACACGGACACACGGACACGCGGGACACACGGACACACGGACACGGCGGATCACACGGAACACGCAGCCCCCGTCCATACCCGCGGCCCCGGGGCTCGCGCCTGCGCCGGGATCACACAGGGGAATGATCACCCCCTTCTCCCGGGCGTCCGCTCCCGCCCTCCCCCGTCCCCGTTCCCGTCCCTCTCGCCACCCCCTATGAAATATTGCCGGGCGACGGGAACAGATGTCGCCTTCTCCCGGAGCCCCCCCGCCCTACCTGCCCGCCCATCCACCACCCCACCCACCCTCCCGGGACCCAGCCAACTTCCCCCTTCCCTCCCCTCCCCCCGGCGGCTCCCCCCTCGCCCCCCAGCAATGCAGGCCCCTCGGCCCGGCCCTAATATTGATGAGGCGGGGAGCGGCGAAGCGGCCAATGAGACACTTCGGGTCGCGGGCCCCGGCGGGCGCAACGCGCCGGGCTGGATAAATAGGCGTTTGGGGAACATGCCCCCGTGGAGGCTCCGAAGTCACGCTCCTGCCCGGGCCGGACCATGCCCGGGCCCCGAGGCTGCCGGGATTCTCCCTGATCTCCCCCCCAAATCCACCCCGCGGAGCGGGGAGAGCGCCCAGAGAAACTTTCTCCCCCCTCGATGGATGGATGAGCCAAGGGGTTCCTCCCTCCTTGGATTACCGGAGCTTCATCCCGCTGGAGGAGGAGAGCTGGACCTCGGGAATGGTCATCGGGCTGGGGGTAAGGGCTGTCCCGGGGGCGGGGGGCTCTGGAATGGGGGAGGGATGGAGAGTTAAACAGCACAATCCATGTGGGAATGTGGCCCTGGGCTCCCGGGAAGGGGCTTGACCCGGGTGGCAGGTTTAGCACCCAAACCCGCTCGGCACTGGCACGGGAGGACTCGGAGCAGGAAAAAGGAAAGGAACCTCCGTCCAGGCGGCCTGAAAGTGGGTCCCGGACACACTTTGCGTGGCCAGGGAGTTTCCGAGGAGAATCGTTCGGGAAAATTGTCGCCTCAGGGGCCGGAAGTGGGAAGGAAAAAGGGTGATCGCAGAGGGAGGTTGGAAGCCTCCCACTGCCCCTGGGGGTCTGAGCGCTGGGGGGGGGCTTTGCCGAAGGCAGGACTGCAGCAAGTGCAGGTTAAAAAGAAGTTCTTGCAGTAGATGAAGTCGGGAAGGTGGCAATTTGCAGCTTATCCAGAGGAAAGAGGGGGGAAAGAGCCCCTTGGAGCACAAGCCTCCCGTGCCAAGGAAAAGCTTTGGCGGGACTGGACCAACCCAGCGAAGGAGGAGCGGGAGAGGGAGTTTATTTAAGTCCGGGATTGAAACTGGGCTTCAGGGGGTCTGGGGTCTCCTGCCGACACCCTGAGCCCCCCGGGTGGGCCCCCTGCCCCCCTTTTGGCTGTTTGGTGCGCCCTCAATCCCCTTCCGAGGATGCAGAGCCGGGGACAG
>NW_021938359.1:0-1604 GCF_001715985.3 Manacus vitellinus
TACATCTCCTACCTGAACCACGTGCTGGACGTCTGAGAGCCAGAGCCCACGTCTGTCTGTCTGTCCGTGTGTCAGTTCTGCTACATCTCCTACCTGAACCACGTGCTGGACATCTGAGTGTCCCAGCTCAGTCTGTCTGTCTGTCCGTGTGTCAGTTCTGCTACATCTCCTACCTGAACCACGTGCTGGACGTCTGAGAGCTCCCAGCTCAGTCTGTCTGTCTGTCCGTGTGTCACATCTCCTACCTGAACCACGTGCTGGATGTCTGAGTGTCCCAGCCCACGTCTGTCTGTCTGTCTGTCCGTGTGTCACATCTGCTACATCTCCTACCTGAACCATGTGCTGGACGTCTGAGTGTCCCAGCTCAGTCTGTCTGTCTGTCCGTGTGTCACATCTCCTACCTGAACCACGTGCTGGACGTCTGAGTGTCCCAGCCCACGTCTGTCTGTCTGTCTGTCCGTGTGTCAGTTCTGCTACATCTCCTACCTGAACCACGTGCTGGATGTCTGAGTGTCCCAGCTCAGTCTGTCTGTCTGTCCGTGTGTCACATCTCCTGCCTGAACCACCTGCTGGATGTCTGAGAGCTCCCAGCCCGCATCTGTCTGTCTGTCCGTGTGTCAGTTCTGCTACATCTCCTACCTGAACCACGTGCTGGACGTCTGAGAGCCAGAGCCCACGTCTGTCTGTCTGTCCGTGTGTCAGTTCTGCTACATCTCCTGCCTGAACCACCTGCTGGGCGTCTGAGCCACCCGGTCTGTGTCTGTCTGTCTGTCCGCCACATCCCCTGCCTGAACTTGTGCCGAGAACTTCCGAGCCCAGAGCTCGAGTCCATCTGTCCCTCTGCAGCCTGAACCCCCCCTCAGGCACCCCGAACTCTGTGCTGTGTCCGTCTGTCTGTCCAAACGAGCCCCCGGCTGTCTGCTCTCCTCCTGCCCCACCCACGGTCTGGATTTCCCCGCCACCGACCCCACGTCCGTCTGTCCTTCCACCCTGCCCCAGTCCAGGGGATGTCTGACCCATCAGATGTCCGTCTGTCCTTCCACCCTGCCCCAGTCCAGGGGATGTCTGACCCATCAGATGTCCGTCTGGCCTGTCAGATGTCCGTCTGTCCCACTGGACCTGCTGCCTGGCCCGGGGGGTCTCCGAGGTGTCCCCCCCTGTGCCAGGCTGGAGCAGCCCCCGGGGGCATTCCCAGCCCCAAACCCCACCATTCCTCTCCCCAGTCCCACCAGTAGGGCACTGGGGTGGCCCCTCCCTCTCCCAGCGTGGGGGGGGAACTGCACTTTACCGGGGCCGGGATGGGAAGGAAGCAGGAACGGCCCCTTCTCCCGGTTTCCAGCAGCTTCCAGCAGCTTCCAGCAGCTTCCAGCAGCCAGGAATCTCCCCTGACACCCCCCCCATTTCACAGACAGAGCAGCACTTGGGGAAAAGGAAGGGAGAGGGAAGGGAAAGCGGAGCCGAGCTGAGGGCGGGAAAACTCGTTGCAGGAGTGAATGTTTTGCCTCGTTTTTGGGGCGGTTTGGGCGGTTTGAGGGTTAATTTTGCACTGGCAGTGGCAGGAGCACGAGCAGAGCCCCGGGAGGGGGGACCAGGACCCCGCTGGC
>NW_021938360.1:0-13737 GCF_001715985.3 Manacus vitellinus
GAATGGAAACACCTGGAGTGGGAACACCTGGAATGGGAATAGGAACACCTGGAATGGGAATGGGGACACCAGGAATGGGAATGGAAATACCTGGAATGGAAATGGGAACACCTGGAATGGAAATGGGGACACCTGGAATGGGAATGGGGACACCAGGAATGGGAATGGAAACACCTGGAATGGAAATGGGGACACCAGGAATGGGAATGGGAACACCTGGAACTGGAATGGAAACACCTGGAGTGGAAACACCTGGAATGGGAATAGGAACACCTGGAGTGGGAATGGGAACACCAGGAATGGGAATGGAAACACCAGGAATGGGAATGGGAACACCTGGAATGGGAATGGAAACACCTGGAATGGGAATGGGGACACCAGGAATGGAAATGGGGACACCAGGAATGGGAATGGGAACATTGGGAATGGGAATGGGAACATCGGGAGCAGGTTGGGGACACCAGGAATGGGATTGGGATCACCTGGGATTGGAATGGGAATACCTGGAATGGGAATGGGAACATTGGGAGCAGACTGGGGACTCCAGGAATTGGAATGGGGACACCTGGAATGAGAATGGGAACACCTGGAATAGGAATAGGGAAAACAGAGGTGGGATGGGAACACCTGGAATGGGAATGGGGACAATAGGAATGGAAATGGAGACACCTGCAATATGAATGGGAACACCAAGAACTGGGAATGGGGAAAACAGAAGTGGGATGGGAACATCAGGAATGGGAGGAGGGACAATAGGAATGGGAATGGAGACACCTAGAATGAGATGGAACACCTGGAAAGGGAATTGGAACACATGAAATGGGAATGGGAACTCCTGGAATGGGAATGGGGACACCGGGAATGGGGACAATAGGAATGGGATGGGAACAACTAGAACGGGATGGGAACACCTGGAACAGGAATGCAAACCCGTGGAATGGGAATGGGAACAGCCGGGCCCGGGCTGTGTCCCTGGGGAAACAGGAGGCCAGGCCCAAAAGAGTTAACTCAGAAATTGGGGCCTGCTAACAAGCTACCAACATCCAAGACCATCTGTGCTCGTTCTGTTCTACTGACTGGAGCAAAGCTTCAGAGAATAGTACAGGAACATGTCCTAGGCCTCGAGGGGATAAATTAGAGAGACAGCAGGATCAGGGAGACATTGGAATAGGAGGAATAGGCCGGGAGCCAGGGCTTTTTCCAAGCTTCAGTGAGCGGGTCAAGAAGAATGGAAGAGAAGGAAGGTCAAGCTGAGGAAGATGAGTTGAAGCCCCCAGAGCCATGGAGGAAGAGTGGAAGTACCCTCAGGATTGAGGGCCAAGAGAAACACCGCCCCAAGCCCCGCCTGAGCTCCACCTCTACTCCGCCTGTTATTAATATGCATCGATAGATGTTGTAATCACTTGAATATGCATTTAATCCCAGCTGAAGATTGGATAAAAATGCTGATTTTGTGTGAAGCCTTCCAGCAAGTTTGTCCAGCGCCAGCTGGCTTGCTCCCAACGTTGAATAAACAAATACCTTGCTGCTTAAAGATAAAAAAGTCTCTGAGCAGTTTCTCGGACCGATTTTTCGCATTCAGCGCCCAGTCAGTCCCAGGATGATCCCAGTCACTCCTGGTCTCTCCCAGTTGCTCCCAGTTTCCTCCATGTGGTCCCACTCATTCCCAGTTGCCCCCAGAAGCTTCCAGCATGATCCCAGTTGCTCACAACCACTTCCAGTCATCCCCAGTGCACTCCCAGTTGCTTCCAGTATGATCCCAATCGCCTCCTGCATGATCCCACTCACTCCTGCTATGATCCCAGGATGACCCCAGTCACCCTCAGTGTGGTCTCAGTTGCTCCCAGCATGGGCCAAGCTTCTCCCACCATGATCCCAGGATGATCCCAGTTGTCCCCATCATGGTCCCTGTTGCTCCCAGTTGCCCCTAGCACAGATCCACTCACTCCAAGTATGATCCCAGTCCTCCCTCCTGACAGTCCCAGTCAATCCCAGTTGCTTCTATTGTAGATCCAGTCACTGAATTCCTTCCAGTTGCCCCCAGCCTGGTCCTAATTCCCCTTCACGTAGTCCCAGTCACTCCCAGTATGGTCCCAGTCACCCCCACCGTGGTTACAGACACTCCCAGTATATCCCAGTAGAGCCCTCAGAATGCTCCTAGTCCTTCCCAGTCACTCCCAGATGCACCAGTAACATTCCAGTTTCCACCAGTATGATCCCAGAGAGTCCAAGGCACTCCCACTATATCCTATGTGGCCTCCAGTTGCTCCCAGTAGCCCTCGGTGTGGTCCCAGTTGCTCCCAGTATGATCCCTGTTGCCCCAGTTCTGGTCCTGGAGGGTCCCAGTGTGCTCAGATCCTGCTCCCGGGGGTCCTGCTGGGTCCCAGTCCTGGTCCCGGTGTATCCTGGTGGCCCAGTCCATCCCAGTCCATCCCAGTCTGTCCCAGTCCATCCCAGTCCATCCTAGTCCATCCCAGTCCATCCCACCTGTCCCAGTCCATCCCAGTCTGTCCCAGTCCATCCCAGTCCCTTCCCAGCCGTTTCCCAGGTCCTGCCCTTCCCAGCCCCCCAAGATACTGACGGGGTCGGGGCTCCGTCTTTGGCTTCGTCTCCCTGGGCCTGCCTGGAATGAAGGGGCCGCTGGGACACTGCGGGACCTCCTGAGACCAAAGGAACCCCGGGAGAATTTGGATACTCCTGGAATCAAGGCACAACTGGGACACTGCAGGGCCCTATGGAAAAAAAGGAACCTTGTGACACTGCGGAATTCCTGGAATCCAGGGGCCTTTGGGACATGGGGGCCTCATGGAACCAAAGGAACCCTGAGGTGTTTCCGAAGGTCATGGAATCAAGGGGCCACTGGGACACTGCAGGGCCTCTGGGAATTAAAGGAACACTGGGACACTGGGGCAGGACATCCCCCTGCAATGGCACCAAGACAATGCCCCATTTGCAAAGGGGTCAGTGCTGAGCTGAGAGGGGGCCAGGCCAAGGCAGGAGATGTTGGACCCCAGACTGGTTTCACCCCAAATGAAGCCCCTGATGGTGAGGGAAGCCCTGGAGTCCAAGGCCTGTCAGTCCCTGGGTTTCTACCAGAAAGGGCCAGTCCCCTTTCCCAGGGGCAGGTTCTTCCAACAGAACCCTTCTTGGGGGTGTGTGTGGAGATTCCTGCCTTGGCTGGGGACCCCCCAAGGTCACTGCTGGAGGTTGAGAGCAGAGATCTCCCCACGAGCGCTGCTCTGGGGGAGTGTCTGAGACTGGAACAGTTAATGATTTATGCATCCTAAGAGACTTCTGCAGGCTTTTGACTTTCTGATGGGCAGCTGGGTCCATCTCCCCTCCTCCAGTGCAGAAGATGTCAAGCCCTCAAAAGGCGGGAAGAGCCGAGTTTACCACGCCCTCCACATGAACTCCGCGCCAAAAAGGGGGACACCCCCCTATGAAAACAACTCCCCGTCTTGGGGAGGTGCAAAGGATATGGATATTGACTGGTGACTTTGGGGGTTTGGGGGGGATTTTTCCTTCTTCTCCCCCCACCGCCTGCGGATCCAGACCATTGCTTTTTACATGGCTGGATCCAGTGGGCGGTGACTATTTACGTTTTTACCACTCTCATCTTTTCTTCTTTCTTGCTCTCCCTTACTCTTACCCTGTCTTTCTCTCCCCTATGCATTTTTCTCCTCCCCCGAAAGGTTGGCCTTGTTATATGACAGCCCCCAAAATGCTGGCACACCTGTTGATACAAAATGGTTCAAATAAACCTTGTCAATATGTTTTCAGACACCGATTATTCAGTGTCGTTTCACTTTAATCCAGCCCAAGGGAATTATGGATAAAACCTGAGTTACCCCCCCGCCTTTTTCCTGGGGGGGGTTGTAACAGTCACTGCTGTCCCTGTGACGTCACCGCTGTCCCTGTGATGTCATCGCTGTCTCTGTGATGTCACCACTGTCTCTGTAATGTCACCGATGTCCCTGTGATGTCATTGATGTCCCTGTGACATCCCCAGTGTCCCTGTGATGTCACTACTGTCTCTGTAATGTCACTGCTGTCTCTGTGATGTCATGACTGTCTATGTGATGTCACCAATGTCCCTGTGATGTCACTGCTGTGACTGTGATGTCACCGATGTGTCTGTGATGTCATCGCTCTCTCTGTGATGTCATTGCTGTCCCTGTGATGTCATTGTTGTCCCTGTGACATCACTGCTGTCCTTGTGATGTCACCGGTGTCTATGTGATGTCATCAATGTCCCTGAGATGTCACCGCTGTCCTTGTGATTGTGATGTCACTGCTGTCCCTGTGATGTCACTACTGTCTCTGTGATGTCACCAATGTCTTTGTGATGTCACTGTTGTGTCTGTGATGTCACTGCTTTCTCTGTGACGCCACTGCTGTCTCTGTGCCTGTGCCTGTGATGTCACCGATGTCTCTGTGATGTCACTGCTGTCCCTGTGATGTCACCAATTTCTCTTCAACCAGATTGCAACCACCACTCTCAACCAGACTGCAGATCACCACTCTCGACCCAACTGCAACCACCACTCTTGACCAGACTGCACCACCACTCTCACCAACAGGGTTTTTTTCCCCTCTCCCTTTACTTTGGGCTCAGGGGGCCCAACAAACACCACTCTGTTCATGCCCCGGGGTGCTGGGTTATACATTTGGGTTTTGTGGGTTAAAACCAACTGTTTGTCTGTATAATCAGACTTATAGTATTATTTTATTAAATTGTTATTCTGACTTAAAATCTCTCTTTTGGGTTGAGTTCATTTCCCCTGCTGGTTTACTTTTAAACCAGCACAATCAGACTGCTGAAATTACCGTGGTATTACTCTGCTCTCCATTGCTGGCAAAATCCTGGCAAGAATACTCTTGAACAGACTAATACCCACTACAGCAGAAGGAATTCTCCCTGAAAGCCAATGTGGTTTCAGAGCCAACAGGAGTCCCACAGACATGGGATTTGTTCTCAGACAACTGCAAGAGAAGTACAGGGAACAGAACAAAGGTCTCTATGGAACCTTTGTTGACCTCACCAAGGCTTTCAATACTGTGAGCAGGAAAGGTCTGTGGCAGATTTTGGAACGTTTAGGTTGTCCCCCCAAGTTCCTTAAAATGATCATCTCACTCCATGAGGATCAGCACGGCCAAGTCAGATATGGCAATGCACTTTCTGAGCCCTTTCTAATAACCAATGGTGTGAAACAAGGCTGCGTTCTCGCACCAACCCTATTCACAATCTTTTCCAGCAGGATGCTCCAAAGGGCCACGGCAGACCTCGATGATCAGGACGGGATCTACATCCGATACCGTACTGATGGAAGCCCTTTCAACCTAAGGCGACTGAAGGCCCACACCAAGACCTTAAACCATCTTGTCCAGGAGCTGCTTTATGCTGATGACGCCGCCCTCGTCGCTCACACAGAAGCAGCTCTGCAGCGTTTAACATCCTGCTTTGCTGAGGCTGCTGAGCTCTTTGGGCTGGAAGTCAGCTTAAAGAAGACAGAAGTTCTCCATCAACCTGCACCTCAGGAAGTCCCCCATCATCCCCATATCACCATTGGCCAATCAGAGCTCAAATCAGTCCAGCAGTTTAATTACCTAGGGAGCCTCATCTCCTCGGATGGTGAGATTGACGGAGAGATGGACAACAGGTTAGCAAAGGCATAGAGAGCTTTTGGAAACTCCATAAAAGAGTTTGGTGAAATAAACACTTGAAGAAAAGCACAAAGATCAGTGTTTACAGAGCCATTGTGCTGTCTACTCTCTCATATGGGTCCGAATCCTGGGTCATCTACAGCCACCACCTGCGACTCCTGGAACGCTTCCATCAACGCTGCCTCCGTACAATCCTAAACATCCACTGGTCAGATGATGTGACCAATCCATCTGTTCTAGAACAGGCAGCAGTCACAAGCATTGAGGCCATGTTGCTGAGAACACAGCTGTGCTGGGCAGGGCACGTCTCCAGGATGAAGGACCAACCACCCCCTCCCTAAGATCGTGCTCTGTGGTGAACTTGCCACCGGCTGCTGTAAGAGAGGAGCCCCGAAGAGGAGATACAAGGACTGCCTGAAACAACATCTCAGCCTTGGCCATATTGATCTCCATCACTGGTCTACTCTGGCCTCCAGTCGGGAGGTCTGGAGACACCCCATCTCTAATGCTGCTGCTGCCTTTGAGAACGCAGCAGGATCAGCATCGAGGAGAAAAGACAACGCAGAAAGAACCATGTCCTGTCCATCCCATCCAAGGAGTCTTTCTGCTCTGCCTTTTGCAACTGGACGTGTCTATCTCGTATTGGCCTCTTTAGCCACCAGTGTGCTTGTAACAAATGTGGACAGAGCCGTTCCCAGATCTTCCTCCGTGAAACCCAGCCATGATGAACACACATGCAGTGAATATGTATGAGCCAGTTGCATCCAAGGGAAGCTGTGAGGGGGAGCAGTGCCTGTGAGGCCAAGCTGTGCCCCGCGCGTCAGGTGCCCAAACAAACACCGGCTCAGCAGCACCTCTGGCTCTTGGGTTTAATATCGCCGCTTTTTCCCGGCATCAGACCCGGGCCCGGGGGGATCGGGGGTCGTTCCCAACCGGCTCCGCTCCGCCCTCGGGCCCCGCTGGGGCCGCCCCGCAGTTCCCACCCGGCTCCGCCGCACGGCCCGGGCCCCGCGTGTCCCGCTGCCGCCTGCCCGGCCCCGCCGAGCCCAGAAACGCCGCCAAATCGCTCAGGGGGACCAAAAAACCCTTCCCGTGGGCAGCCAGGGGCGCGGGGGGTCCCTGTGAAGGCCCTTGCCCTCAGTCACTGCTGGGCACCCGCCGCCCCCGCCCCGAGCCGGGGCCCTTCCCAGCGCTCCCAGTGTGCCCAGCCAGCCCCGAGCGCCCCAGGGAGGGCTTCAGCTGGGCACGGCACACCGGGGCTGCTGGGGGTCCCACCTCACTGCGGGGCCCTTGGTTCTTCCCGGGCTGGGCAAACCCGGCGGGGGGAGGTTTGGGCCACAACTCTGTCCCCTCCTCCGCTCGGCCCACGGGATTCGGGGCCGTTTTCCCTTTTGGGGGCAAAGAAATCCGAGCTGTTGAGCACTGACAGGACGCAGCAGCCCTGCAGCCTGCGGAGCCCGGGCTGGCCTGTGCCTGGCAGAGGAACAAAGCAGCTCAGGGACAAATGACTCCGTGGTTAATTAGCCTAATAAATTGCTCCTAATTCGGGGGCAGGAGAAGTGAGGCCCCAGGGCTTCCTGCCCCCCACACGGCTGGGAAAGCCGGGGCAGGAGCTCCACAACGCTGTATTTGTGTCTATTTTCAGATAGACCTGGCATTTCATTGACTGATTCTCGACATTTTATGCCTGTTTAATGATATTTTATTGATTCTCTTCGACATGAGGATCAACATCTGGATCCTTAGGGACATGGTGCTTTCCAAGGAGAGCAGGACACAGGCAGAGCCAGGAGAACCAGCCTGCAATCACACAGTGCCACCTGGCAGAGATGTTGTAGAGCAAAGACTCCCTTCAGGTTGGAAGGAAACTCTGCATTCAGTGAGCTGCCTGGAGAATGTGTGCCCATAGCTCTGTGGGAAGCTGAGAGCAGGGAATAACATTCCCAAGCAGCTGCATCTCTGCCCGGGAGGAAGGACTGTCTGCAGGTTCCGACACTTCTGAGTTTGACCCTTCAGACCACAGTGACCCTTTCAGAGAAAATGCTGAGGACAAGTGTATTTGAAGAGCTCAAGCTGACTGAGAAGGCCTGCAAAGCATCCTGGAGAGCTGATTTCCAAGATCTCCGTGGGCATTTGGCACCTTTATAAACTTCTCTTCTTCCCTCAGTGCCCAGGGAACACCAGACAAGGTCACACAAGGGTTTTATTTATTGGTTCATATAATTTTATTTATTAGCATCTAAAACTTCATTCATCTGTTTATATAATTTCATTTATTTGTATAAAATTCTAATTATTTGTTTATTAATTTTAAATATTTGTTTATGCAATTTTATTTATTTGTTCATATATCTTTATTTATTAGCATCTATAATTTCATTCAATTGTTTTAAACTTTCATTTATATTTAAATAATTTTTTTTCATATAATTTATACTTTTAAATGTTTATATAATTTTTACTTGTTTAATTTTAACCATTCGTTTCATTTTATTTATTTATTTGTAATTAGTTGTTTATATAATTTTAATTATCAGCATATAACATTTGATCTATTCATTCAGGTAATTTGATCTATCAGCAGATATAATCTGATATTTTTGTTGATATAATTTTAATAATTTGTTTATATAATTTAATTTGTTTCCATAATTTGTTTTATTTGTTTCTATAATGTGATTTACACATTTATATAATTTTATTTAATTGCATTTAGAATTTTGTTTCTTTGAATATATAATTTGATGTATTTCTTTATATCATTTGATTTCTTTGCTTTCAATCCTTGCTCTTCCCTTTTCCCAGCCAGGGCCTCTCTGGTTCCTGGGCCGTGTCTGGGGGGTCATTAAAGCTGATTCCGGAGGGGATTGCCCGGTTTGCAGGGACAACCCCAAAGACCTTTCCCTTTCCCTTTCCCTTTCCCTTTCCCTTTCCCTTTCCCTTTCCCTTTCCCTTTCCCTTTCCCTTTCCCTTTCCCTTTTCCTTTCCCTTTCCCTTTCCCTTTCCCTTTCCCTTTCCCTTTCCCTTTCCCTTTCCCTTTCCCTTTCCCTTTCCCTTTCCCTTTCCCTTTCCCAGCTGGACAAGGCTGGGAAGGGTCTGGAGGAGCCTCCCCCATGGCACAGTTGGTTTTCCAGCAGGGACGGAGGTCTGGGAGTTTTGGCAGAAGGAACATCGGGATTTATTCCCAGAATAAGGAAATATTGACCAGAGGGAAGTCCAAGCCGATATTTACTCCGAGTTTCCCTAAATCCAAGTGTTTCCAGGGAGTGAAATGCCGAGTGCAGACCCACAGATTCCCAGGGCCGGGCATTCTCCAGACCTGGTGTCCCAGTTTAACCAGATTACAACTTAGAAATTCAGAGACTTCAGGTGGAAGTGTGGAAAAGGAAAAGAAGCAGCTTTTTTTTGAAAAAATCTGAATAAACAACAAACAGTGCAATCAAAAACTTTCAGAAGAAAACAAAACAAAGTCCCAAATCCCCAGATGGGGAGGAGAAGCCGGGGAGCACGTCAGCCTGGAGCACCCCCTCAGCCGGCACTGGGGTACGGCCCGGCCCCCCCAGCCCCGGGGGCACACTGGCAGGGGGGCCGGGGGGGAAAGGGGGCAACTGGGGGAAACTGGGAGGGAGTTTGAGGGGGAACGGGAAAGGCTCAGGGGGCGATGGAGAGGCTGAGAAGGAGGTTGGTGGGTGCTGGGAGGGCTGAGAGGGGCTTTGGGGAGTCCTGGGGGCAACTGGGAGGGAGTTTGGGGGAGCCTGGGTGGGAGGGGAGGAAGGCTGGGGGGGGTTGAGTTGACTGGAAGGGGTTCTGAAAAGTCATGAGGGGGCTGGGAAGGGGCTGGGAGGGGATCAGGGGGGTCGTGGAGGTGATGGAGCAGGGGGTTGGAAGGTCTAAAGAGGGCTGGGAGGGGCTTGTGGGATTCAGCAGAGGGCTGGGAAGGGACTGCAGGGAGGTTGGAGGGACCCCCGGGGTGGGCTGGGGACAGGCGGGCCGGCCTCTGTGGGTGCCGGGGGGGTGCCGTGGGAGAGGTTTTGGGGTGCTGACCGCCCCCCGGTCCCCCCAGAGATGCACCGGACACCGTTCCGGCAGCAAGACTCCTGGTGGGGGTCGGGGGCTTCCGTCTTGGGCTTGGTCTTCCTGGCGCTGGGGCTCGGCTTCTAACCGCGGGAGAAGTAAAGGGTGGTCCCCAAATGGGGGGTCGTGTCCCCCGCCCTCTGCTCTCGCCACACCTCTGGCCCCCCGCTGCAAGCCCCCACCCCTTTGCTCTCTCACCCCCTTTTCTCTCCCCACAGAGCTCCTGAGCCGCCGGCGGCCGCAGCCCCTCCCCGTGGCCTCGGGCCCAGCCGGGACCCCCCAGTCCAGCCCCACCTGCACTTTGGGGGGGTCGTGTGTCCCCCCCGGCCCTGCTTTTGTTCACACCCCAGCCGGCTGCTCCCAGTGTTCCCAGTAAAGATTCCCAGTTCTCTGCAGTCCTGGTTATTTGAGGCATTGAGGTGGCTCTGAAAATCCCAGGAACAGGGGATTTGGGCACTCCAAGCTCCTCAAATCTTGGAAAAGACGAGTTTGGGCACCATCAGTGTCTGAAAAACAAGGGAACTGGGGGGTTGGGAACATTAGGACCTCAAAAATCTTGGTAACACAAGGGTATGGGCTCTCCTAGACCCTAAAAATCCAAGGGGCAGGGGTTTTGGGCACTCCCAGAGCACAAAATATTGGAAAAGAAGGTTTGGACCCTCCCAGACTCCATCAAAATCCTGGGAACAGTGGGGTTTGGGCACTCTCAGACCCTCAAAATACTAGGAAAAGGGGGTTTGGACAAATGTCAGCCTCCTGAACCCCTATAAACAGGGGGGTTTGAGCTCTCCCAGATCCAAAAAAAATCCTGGAAAAGAGAAGTTTAGGTACTCCCAGGGCCCCAAAATTGTGAAAACAGAAGGGTTTGGGCACACCCAGATCCCAAAATTTTAGAATGGAGGGGTTAGGACACTCCCAGACCCTAAAACTCCTGAGAACAGGGGGTTCAAACACTCCCAGACTCCCAAAATCTCATGAACAGAGGGTTATTGGGCACACCCGGCATCCCAGACCCTCATTACCACCTATCCACGACACTCCAAACCCCATCCCCAGCAATCCGGGAACCCCCAAAACCCACCTTGAACCCCCCAAGGCCCGGGCAGGGTCAGCAGCAGCAGCCAATGGGAGCGAGTGCTGCTGGCGCGTCATCAGCTGCCGGGCAGACCCGACCGGAACGGAGCCCTCCCTGAGCTCAACCAATCAGAGAGCGCCCTCAACTCATTTTGGGGACCCGTGGGAGCTCCGGGAGCCCTGGCTGGGCATTTTTGGTGGGCCCTGAGCTCCCCCCTCCCCCGCAGCCCACGGACCCCCCGAACCCCCCAGCCCCGGGGCTGCCGCGGGGGCCCCCAACGGCCCTCAGCCAATCCCAAAGCGCCCACGCCGCCCGCGCCCAATCCCAGCGCGCCGCGCTGATGACTCATCAGTCGCCGGGAAGACGCCTCGAAAAAAGGGCCCCAACTGCGCCCTCAGCCAAGCCCAGCGCGCCCCAAATCCCCCAAACGGCGCCGCCCGGCTGGTTTTGGGCTGTCAGCAGCTGTCCGGCGCTGGGCATGGAGCGTGTGCGGGGAGCTGGGGCCGTGCTGGCGGTGCTGGTGGTGCTGGGAGCCCCCCCGGCTGCGGGCGAGGAGCTGTCGGGTGAGCGGGGGGGTGGGAAAGAGGGGAAGAAAAGAAGAAAAGAGGGGGTGGGAGCCCCAAAAATGTGAGGACGAGGGGGGTCGGAAGGCTCGGACTGAGTGGGAGGGGGGTGGGAGCCCTAAAGTAAGGTCAGGGGGTCTGGGGATTGTGGGGCAGGTGGGACAGGGGTGGGAGAGGGGGGCAAAAGGGTGTGGGAGAGCAGGCAGAGGGGTGCCCTGGGGGTCCCTGGGTGTCCCTTGAGCCCTGGAGCGGTTCCCTGGGGCTCTGGGGGGGTGGGATCGGCACTGGGGGGTCCCCAACCCCCCTGTCCATCCCCGGGGGGCTGATGAGGGGGTTCCCTCCCAGCCAAGAGCCGGTGCTGGGGCGTCCGTGGGGCAGAGGGGGGTGGGAAAGGGGGGTCCGGGGTGGCCCCTTGAGCTCCCAGCCTGCTGTAGGGGGCTGTGGGATGATGGGGGGAGACGGGGCACCCCCTGACCCGTGTCCTGCACACACAGGGGTGTTCGTGTTTTCATCTCCGAGCGAGTGTCACTTCATCAACGGCACCGAGCGGATGAGGTACGTGGACAGGTACATCTACAACCGGGAGCAGTACGTGCACTTCGACAGCGATGTGGGGGTGTTTGTAGGGGACACCCCGTTTGGGGAGATCCAGGCCAGGCACGCAAACAGCGACCCAGAATTGCTGGAGTACAAACGGTCTGCGGTGGACTGGCTCTGCCGGCACAACTACGAGGTGTACACTCTACCTGCCGTGGAGAGGAGAGGTGAGCGAGGGGTAGAGCGGGTCCACTCGGACCCTGCCCCGGGAATGACCCTGGAGCCCCTCAAACCTTCCCTGGGAATCACCCCAGACCCGTTAGCCCTCCCTGTGCCCATTCCCGTGCCCTTTGGCCCCTCCCAGTCCATCCCAGTCTCTCCCAGTGCCCCCCCGCGTGTCCACCCCGCTGGGGCCACCGAGCTCCCGCCCCTCAGCCAATCCCAGCGCGTCTCTGTGATGACGCTCCAGTTGCCAGGCAGACCCAAACCAAAGACTTCCCTCCCCAGGACTCAGCCTCCCAGTCCCGAGCGCTTCCTTCCCAGTCCACACCAGTCACTTCCAGTCCTTCCCAGTCACTCCCACACCCTCTCACTACACTCCCAGACCCTCTCACTCCATTCCCAGTCGTTCTCACTTCACTCCCACATCTCCCAACTCTCTCCCCAGTGCCCCCCCAGCCAAGCCCCTTCTCCCCCACTCTATTCCCAGTCCCTCCCACTGCCATCCCAGTCCCTCCCACTGCCATCCCAGTCCCTCCCACTGCCATTCCAGTCCCTCCCAAAGCCCTCCAAGCCCTCTGCCCTCCCTCCCAGTGCCCCCCAGCTCATCCCAGTGTCTCCCCCGTCCCTCCCAGTGCCCCCCAGCGTGTCCATCTCGCTGGTGCCGTCGAGTTCCCAGCCCGGCCCCGGCCGCCTGCTCTGCTCCGTGATGGATTTCTACCCTGCACCGGTGCAGGTGAGGTGGTTCCAGGATGGGCAGGAGCTGCCGGAGCACGTGGTGGCCACCGACGTGGTCCCCAACGGGGACTGGACCTACCAGGTGCTGGTGCTGCTGGAAATCCCCCCCCGGCGCGGGGTCACCTACAGCTGCCAGGTGGAGCACGTCAGCCTGGAGCACCCCCTCAGCCGGCACTGGGGTACGGCCCGGCCCCCCCAGCCCCGGGGGCACACTGGCAGGGGGGCTGGGGGCTCAGGGGGACAATGGGGGCAATTGGGAGGGAGACTGGGGGGGAATAGGAAGGGCTCGAGGGTGGTGGAGAGGCTGAGAAGGAGGTTGGTGGGTGTTGGGAGGGCTTGAGAGGGGCTTTGGGGAATCCTGGGAGCAGCTGGGAGGGAGTTTGGGGGAGCCTGGGCGGGACAGGAGGGAGGCTGGGGGGGCTTGTCATGACTGGAAGGGGATCTGAGAAGTGGTGGGGGGTCTGGGAAGGGACTAGAAGGGGTTCTGGGGTGTCCTCGGCGTGATGGGAGGGGGTTTGGAGGGTCCTAAAGGGGCTGGGAGGGGCTTTGTGGAATCCCCAAAGGGGCTGGGAAGGGACTGGCAGGAGGTCTCAGGGGGTGCTAGGTTGGCTGGGAGAGACTAGGATGGGGTTTGTGGAGTCCTGGGTGGTGTCTGGGAGGTTTTAGGGGTGCTGACCCCCCCGGTTCCCCCCAGAGATGCCACCGGACACCGTCCGCAGCAAGATCCTGGTGGGGGTCGGGGGCTTCGTCTTTGGCTTGGTCTTCCTGGCGCTGGGGCTCGGCTTCTACCTGCGGGAGAAGGTAAAGGGGGGTCCTCGGGGGTCGTGTCCCCCTTTCCCAGAGCTTGTGTGCCCCCCCCTGCCCCCC
>NW_021938361.1:0-1071 GCF_001715985.3 Manacus vitellinus
AAAGGAAATTGTTCCCTGTGAGGGTGCTGAGGCCCTGGCACAGGTTGCCCAGAGAAGCTGTGGCTGCCCCATCCCTGGGAATGTCCAAGGCCAGGTTGGACAGGTCTTGGAGCAACCTGGGCTGGTGGAAGGTGTCCCTGCCCATGGCAGGGGTGGCACTGGATTATCCTGAAATTCCCTTCCCACCCAAACCATCCCAAGCTAAAAGCCAAGGTAGGATTTGCCAGCAAATGGAGCAAAGCAGTTATTTATGAATTTTTCCAGCCCTTTCAGGTCTGTCAGCCCAGCTCAAGCTTCAAGCCATTAGTTCATTTATTCTCTGAATCGTTCCAACCAACTGTGCTAACGAACATAAAAGAGACTTAATGGATTCCTTGAGGGAAAATTTACATGCAGGGTCAACTATTTTTCCTTCTCGAAAAGAGGCAGGCAATTATCACTGCTTTTATTTAATGATGTCTCCTTTGAATATTTGACATATCTCCTGGAACAAAAAGGCTACAAATTTGAGTGTTCACTCGAAATAGAATTATTGATTCATCCAGTATCAAATCCACTGTCTCATAATTGCAGGCAATGAAAGGCTCCTCTCTCCCTGCTCCTGGAGTCAGGTCGTTGGTGCCAATCACAGATACTGAGGAGCTTTCCAGAAATCCAACAATTCCAGAGGAATTCAGCCCAACCCTCCGAGAGGCTCCATGTCAAGGGGCCAAATGTCCAGGTTGCTTTGTTGGCAGCTGGAAAGGGGAACAGCCCCGTTGTTGTCTCGTGGGGAAGATGAGGGGGTGTTTTGGGTGTGATCACGGCAGGGATTCGGGATCCTGAGCTGCTCTTTGAGTTATGGCCAGGACAGCATTCCTTGGAAAACACTTGTGACACAGGACTACTTATATATATATATTTTTTTAAGCAAAATTACATTGAATTTTTATTTCATTTTTTTTCATTTTCTCTTTTTTCATTTTTCCTTTTTCATTTTTCATTTTTTTCTTTTTCATTTTTTCTTTTTTCATTTTTTCTTTTTTCATTTTTTCTTTTTTCATTTTTTCTTTTTTCATTTTTTCTTTTTTC
>NW_021938362.1:0-2598 GCF_001715985.3 Manacus vitellinus
CCTCTTCCTTAATAAATATCCCTCTTCCTTAATAAATATCCCTCTTCCTTAATAAATATCCCTCTTCCTTAATAAATATCCCTCTTCCTTAAATCCCTCTTCCTTAATAAATATCCCTCTTTGTTAATAAATATCCCTCTTCCTTAATATCCTTCTCCACTAATATCCCTCTTCCTTAATATCCCTCTCCATTAATATCCCTCTTCCTTAATAAATATCCCTCTTCCTTAATAAATGGCCCTTTTCCTTGATAAATATCCCTCTTCCTTGATAAATATCCCTCTTCCTTAAATCCCTCTTCCTTAATAAATGGCCCTCTTCCTTAATAAATATCCTTCTTCCTTAATGTCCTTCTCCATTAATATCCCTCTTCCTTAATAAATATCCCTCTTCCTTGATAAATATCCCTCTTCCTTGATAAATATCCATCTTCCTTAATATCCCTCTCCATTAATATCCCTCTGCCTTAATAAATGTCCCTCTTCCTTAATAAATGGCCCTCTTCCTTAATATCCTTCTCCATTAATATCCCTCTTCCTTGATGTCCCTCTTCCTTAATATCCCTCCCTATTAACATCCCTCTCCATTGATATCCCTCTCCATTAATATCCCTCTTCCTTAATAAATGGTCCTCTTCCTTGAAATCCCTCTTCCTTGATATCCCTCTTCCTTAAATCCCTCTTCCTTAAATCCCTCTTCCTTAAATCCCTCTTCCTTAAATCCCTCTTCCTTGATATCCCTCTTCCTTAAATCCCTCCTCCTTGATATCCCTCTGGCTTAATATCCCTCTTCCTTAATATCCTTCTTCATTAATATCCCTCTTCCTTAATATCCCTCTTCCTTAATATCCCTCTTCCTTAATATCCTTCTTCATTAATATCCCTCTTCCTTAAATCCCTCTTCCTTAAATCCCTCTTCCTTAAATCCCTCTTCCTTGATATCCCTCTGGCTTAATATCCCTCTTCCTTAATAGCCTTCTTCATTAATATCCCTCTTCCTTAACATCTCTCTTCCTTGATATCCTTCTCCATTGATATCCCTCTTCCCTGATATCCCTCTTCCTTAATATTCCTCTTCCTTAACATCCCTCTCCATTAATATCCTTCTCCATTAACATCCCTCTCCATTAATATCCCTCTCCATTGATATCCCTCTTCCTTAAAATCCCTCTTCCTTAATATCCCTTTCCATTGATATCCCTCCTCATTAATATCCCTCTTCATTAATATCCTTTTCCATTAATATCCCTCTTCCTTGATATCCCTCTTCCTTAAATCCCTCTTCCTTAAATCCCTCTTCCTTAAAATCCTTCTTCCTTAAATCCCTCTTCTTTAATATCCCTCTTCCTTAAATCCCTCTTCCTTAAATCCCTTTTCCTTGATATCCCTCTTCCTTAAATCCCTCTTTCTTGATATCCCTCTTCCTTAAATCCCTCCTCCTTGATATCCCTCTTCCTTAATATCCCTCTTCCTTGATATCCCTCTTCCTTAATATCCCTCTTCCTTAAAATCCCTCTTCCCTAAATCCCTCTTCCTTAAATCCCTCTTCCTTGATATCCCTCTTCCTTAAAATCCCTCTTCCCTAAATCCCTCTTCCCTAAATCCCTCTTCCCTAAATCCCTCTTCCTTAAATCCCTCTTCCTTGATATCCCTCTGGCTTAATATCCCTCTTCCTTAATATCCTTCTTCATTAATATCCCTCTTCCTTAACATCTCTCTTCCTTGATATCCTTCTCCATTGATATCCCTCTTCCCTGATATCCCTCTTCCTTAATATTCCTCTTCCTTAAATCTCTCCCTATTAACATCCCTCTCCATTGATATCCCTCTTCCTTAATATCCCTCTTCCTTAATATCCCTCTTCCTTAAAATCCCTCTTCCTTAATATCCCTTTTCATTGATATCCCTCCTCATTAATATCCCTCTTCCTTAAATCTCTCCCTATTAACATCCCTCTTCCTTAATATCCCTCTTCCTTAATATCCCTCTTCCTTAAATCCCTCTCCTTTAATATCCCTCTTCCTTAATATCCCTCTTCCTTGATATCCCTCTTCCTTAATATCCCTCTTCCTTAATATCCCTATTAATTAATATCCCTTCCTCTCCCATCCCTGCTGCTCGTTAACAGTTAATTGAAGCCCTCAGTCCCCCCCTCCTGGGAGCAGGGAACGAGGGAGGAGGGGCTGGAATGTCGCCCTGACCTCGTTCCCGGGGATTTCTCGCTCCAAAAACTCCCCTTGGAACCTTTCCCCGAGCTCCTCTTTGTCCCTGAAGGGCATCAAAAGTGGGATTGAAAAGAAAATGGGGGATTTCCTGAGCGATCCAACCCCTGGAGAGGTCAGGGAAGGGGGATTGGAGGGGCTGCAGCTCCCGGAATCCGGGATTTCCCACCTCCGGGGCCGGTGGGTCCTGGAGGAAAAAAACACCTTGGAAAAGGCAGTCAGGCATCCCTGAACCTCCCTGCCCCGGGTTTAATTAGCGAGGAGGACGAGGTGAGCGACTAATTATCCCCCCTGGCTGAGCTCCAGGAGGAAAACAAGTGTGCATTTCTGGGATTGTGGGATTTTTGAGCCCGAAATGGCCCCTTTTGGGGGCTTTT
>NW_021938363.1:0-1550 GCF_001715985.3 Manacus vitellinus
CGTCCTCGATGAGGGGATAGTGTTGTGTATTAAGCGAATTATTGGACGCGGGAGTCGGACCCGGAGCTTGCTCCCTCCGCTCCGCGCATCGTCCCGGCGTTGCAGTGCCTCCGGGAATGGTGCACCCCCCTCGGGGGGACCTTTCACTGGTTAAAAACAGACTAAACACTTAAAAACTACGGATTTACCCCGTAATTATTTCAGTGTTATTCCCGTTTTCTCTCTTTCCCCACCTGCTCTCGGATTTCCCCGCCCCGAGTTTCCACTGAGGCGCCTTCGCCGCCGCGCGGGCCTTTCCCGCCGCCACCCCCCCCACTCCCCTCACGGTGCATCTCCCTTTTAGGGACCTTAATTTGGTCAAAAATGGACTAAAATCCCCGAATTTATACCCTGTCTGAATCCTTCCAGTTTCTCCATTTCTGTCCCAAACTGTCTCGGGGTCGCAGTTCTCCTTTCCCCCTTGCCCCCCCCGCCCGATTCAGTGGCAGATCCGCTGCCGAAACATTTAACACATTTCACCAACCCGCGGCTTCTCTCTCCATTTTCATTAAGGTATCCGTGGCAAGCGACGAAACCCCGTGACGGGGAGGAAAGCGGACGGGCCGGGACCCCGTATGCGGCCAGCTTCACGGTGAGCGTGTCAGAAGCGCTTTCCTTGGTCTCTCTCGAGCTCGTGTTTCGCGACCAGCAATCGCGATTTTAAACCTCTACCGATTCCAAGAATTTCAGTTCGTACTCGTTTATGACCTTAGTGAAAGGTACCCGGGTGAGTGATTGTCACCGCTCCGGAGGCACGATCGGGTTCAACTGGGGCGGGCGGTGCTCGAGGAAGGAGGGGGCGCTCTTGAGGGGGCGACAGGTGCGACCTCGCTTTCCTCTGAGGAAACGCGCGCGTCTCTCCCCGCCCCTCGCCTCGATCTCCCCTCCCGGATCGGCTGAATAAAAAACTCCACCACTTCCACTCCCCCCACCTTTTCGGACGAACGACGTTCAGTATTTTTTTTTTCCCCGCCGGGCACAAAAATGGAGGCGGGAAAGCGACGAACCGACCGAGTCCGATCGGGGCTGCGGAACGAGCGCGGCGCAAAATGGCGGCGCCTCCGTGAGGGGAGTGGGGGGGCGGCGGGAAAGGGCCCGAGCGGAGGCGGCGGCGCCTCAGCGGGACCTCGGGGGAGAACCCGAGACAGGTCGGGAGAGAAACGGGAAAAACGCTGAAATAATAACGGGGTATAACCGAATTTTCTGATTGTTTAGTCTATTTTTAACCAGTGAAAGGTACCCCTTGCGGGGGTGCACCGTTCCCGGAGGCACTGCAATACCGGGACGATGCGCGGAGCGGAGGGAGCAAGCTCCGGGTCCAACTCCCGCGTCCAAAAATCCGTTTAATATAAAGTCCTCTCATCGAGGACGTATCAGATATTAAACTGATAAGAACAGATACTACACTTGATCTTAGCCAAAAGGCCGAGAAGCGATAACTGCGGGTGTTCCACACCCCCGGCCGGGCTCGCACCACCCGTCTCGAACCTCACGGCCACCCCCGCACGGCC
>NW_021938364.1:0-4081 GCF_001715985.3 Manacus vitellinus
GGGGTTAATTCAGGGTGGTCTGGGGGTGACTTTGAGCCACCTCATCCTGCAACGTTTTCTTCTCCTGCTGCCCCAACCCTGGAAAATCAGAAATTATTTAGGATTGGTTATTAATTTATGATTAATTAGCTACCATTAATTAACTAATTAGCCCCCCCAGCTGCTCTCAGCGGTCACGTGGCATCAGGGACCCTCAGCCATATGCTTGTCTTTGTCACTCGTCACTGAACAGCCGAACAAAGGGGGAATACACCCCAAAATTTGCACCCAGGGGGAGATTTTGGAGCCTTCCTTGGTCTCCCCAGACATAAGACAGAAAACTTAAGCTGAAAATCTTAAAAATAAAGACATAAAAAGGGTGCTCACCTCGACAGGGGCTGTGGGGACCCCCAGTGACGGTTCCACGGCTTAAAAATGAGAGGAAAAAATGGTTAAAATGGTGATTGAGGAACAAAACGACCCCACTAAACCAACCCAGAGCACAAACTTTGAGTCTCTCATCCCTCCGATGTGGGTCTAAACCTTCCCACGTGGGTTGAACTCCTGTTCCAAGAGGATCTAAACCCTCCCTATGGAGATTTAAACCCCCTCATGAGGGTTTTCCACCCTCTCAATGCGGTTTTAACCCCCTTAAAGGCTTTAAACCCCTCCCCACCAGGGTTTAATCCACAATAGGGGAGGTCTGAAGCGCCCACCCGTAATTTAAAGGAGGGTCTCACCCCCTCTTGATGGTTTAAATCCCCCCCACTCGTGTCAGTGCCACTCAGAGCGTGTTCAGGAGCTTCTCCACCAGCCCATCAGCAAGAGAGAGTTCAGTGGATCATCCCCGCAGCACTGCGGCTGTTTTTAACTAAATCTACCTTTTTACACCCTAAAAACTGGGTTTAAGGCTCACCTCTCGCACAGATGCCATTCTGCAGCCTAAAAAGCTGAAAATAGAACAAAAAGAGGCGTCATTAACAGGAATAAAGTAAATACCAAGCAGCCAACCCGCAGCCCGGGGCAGGACGAGCCCTCAGAGAACTCAAAACTCTTCACCGCGTGGTCAGCACAGGTCTGTGAGAGACTCATCCCCGAGCAGCCCCCGCGGCCCGGCAGCGGCCATCACGCGCGCGAGCGCGCGAGGAAGCCCTGGAAAGGACATCTCGGGAGCGGCCGCCCCTCCACGGGATGGAGTCCATTATCGGAGCGCTGTATAAATGGGCGGCGCCCTGAGGCCGGACGGCGGCTGCCGAGGGCGCTCCGTCGCCGGCCCGGGGATGGGGCGAAGGCGGCTGCCGAAGGCCTCGCGCAGCCCGCTGCCAGCGAAGCCTGCAGAGGCGCCCTCAGGGAGCGAAGGCGCACCGACCTCAAGACTCCACGCTCGCGGCGCGGTCGGCCTCACAGACGAAAAATGGCGCCGGTTGTCCCGCATCACGTAGCGCTAAAAATAGAGACGGCGGGGCATGCTGGAGGGGGGCGGGGCTTGAGGCGGGAAAACAGGGCGGGGCAACTGGAAAAAAGGGCGGAAACGGGGGCGTGACGGGGCCGCCGGCCCTGGCGGGTGAGGGCGGGAAAGCGGCGGTGGGGGGGGGTTTTGTTTGGTTGGGGGTTTTTTGGGAGGTTTTGGGGGTCCAGGGGGGTTTTGAGGGAATTTCGGGGGGTCAATGGGAGGTCTGGGCATTGAGGCCCCTTTTCTTGCCGAAGGCAGGCACAACGTTGAAGAAGGGCAGGTTGTGCTGCACGCGCAAAGAACCCCAAAAAAACCTCCAAAAAAACCCCTAAAGAGACAAAAAACCCAGCAAAATGAAGAGAATCAACCCCGAATTTGCTTTATTGGGTTCAGGAGTTGGTGTTGTGGCCCTTTTTTTTGCCAGAGAGGGGCACACTGTTAACCAAGTGCCAGCTGTGCTGCGTGTGCCAAAAAAACCCAACTCCCCCAAAAAACGCCCCAGAAAAGAAAAAAATAGACCCAAAACCACCCAAATGAGAGGAATCGGCCCCAAAATGGCTTTATTTTGCTCAGGAGTTGGCGTTGGGGCCCTTCTTCTTGCCGAAGGTGGGCACGACGTTGACAAAGCGCCGTTTGTGCTGCGTGTGTCAAAACACCCAAAAAAACCCCAAACCCCCCAAAAATAAAGACCCAAAACCACCCAATTGAGGGGAATCAGCCCCAAAATCACTTTATTTGGCTCAGGAGTTGGCGTTGGGGCCCTTCTTCTTGCCGAAGGTGGGCACGACGTTGACGAAGCGCCGGTTGTACTGCATGCGCCGCTTGGCACGGCCCGTCTTCTTCTTCTTCTTCTCCTGCTTGGCCACCTGCCCAAAAACAGTGGGGGGGCTAAAGGGGCACTGGGGACACTGGTGGGCACTGGGATGGGCATGGGATGGACATTGGTGGGTACTGGTGGGCACTGAGGGTATGGGGGGCACTGGGATGGGCACGGGATGGACACTGGGACGAGCACTGGGATGGACACTGGTGGGCACACAGGATATGGGGGTCACTGGTGGGCACTGGGATGGACATCGGTGGGTACTGGTGGGCACTGAGGGTATGGGGGGCATTGGGATGGGCATGGGATGGACATTGGGATGAGCACTGGGATGGGCACCAGGAGAGCACTGGGGTCACTGGTGGGCACTGGGATGGGCACAGGGAGGCACACTGGGAGTGTGGGGGTCACTGGAGAGCATTGGGGTCACTGGTGGGCACTGGGAGGGGCACAGAGAGGGACACTGGAGGTGTGGGGGTCACTGGTGGGCACTGGGAGACACTGGTGGGCACTGGGGTGGGCACAGGGAGGGACACTGGGAGCGTAGGGGGTCACTGGGGGCACTGGACGAGCGCGCAGGGTGGAGCTCTGAGACAGGCAGTCAGGGGGTTCACGCAACTTGGCACCAGGAGAGGGGGTCCTGAGGGGTCGTCGCCAAAACGCGGCGCCGGGGGGGGCCGCCAAAAGGAGGGGGGGTCTCACCTTGGGGGTCTGCCCCTCACTTTGGCCAGCCGCGGCCAGGGAGCCGTGGACCTTCGCGCTGGGGGGGGGAACAGAAGCAAATTAAGGGGTGGGGGGGTCTGTTGGGTATAATTAAGGGTCCGGACAGTTAATTAGGGGGGGGCAGCTAATTACCGGCCCGCAGCAGTGCGGGCGTGGAAGTCGCAGGGTGGCCAATTCGGGGGTAGGGGGCTCTGGCCCGCAGCACCGTCTCATCGTCCAGGGGGGTCCCACCAAAGAGCAGCACCTGGTCCTGGGGGGGGACCCCCGACAGCTCGGCCACCTTCTCCTGGGGGGGGCAAACGGGGGGGTCAGCACCCCAAAAATGGGGGGCAGCACCCAAAAAACGGGGGGAACACCCAAAAAATGGGGGGGAGCACCCCGGAAATTGGGGGGTCAACACCCTGAAAATTGGGGGGTGCCACCCCAGAAATTGGGGTGTGTCAGCACTCCAAAAACTGGGGGGGCAGCCACCCTGAAATTCGGGGGCAGTACCCCAAAAACTGAGGTGGCAGCACATCGGAAATGGGGGGGTGTCAGCACTCCAAAAAATGGGGGGCAGCAGCCTAAAAATTGGAGGCTCAGCACCCCAAAAACTGGGGGGGCAGCACCCCAAAAATTGGGGGGGCAACACCTCAAAGTTGGGGGATCAACACCCTGAAAATTGGGGGGCACCCCCTGAAAATTGGGGGGCAGCACCCCAAAATTGGGGTGTGTCAGCACTCCAAAAACTGGGGGGCAGCAGCCTAAAAACTGGAGGCTCAGCAGCCCAAAACCTGGGGGATCAGCACCCCAAAAATTGGGGGAGCAACACCCCAAAAAATAGAGAAAACACCTCAAAAACTGGGGAATCGGCACCCCAAAAATTGAGAGAGCAACACCCCAATATTGGGGGATCAGCACCCTGAAAACTGCGGGGGCAGCACCCCAAAAACGGGGGGCAACACTCTAAAAATTGGGGGGCAGCACCCCAAAAACTGGGGGGAGGGTTTAGGGGGGGATCCCCCAAATTTGGGGGGGCTCACCTTGATCTGGGCGAGGGTCTCGGAGCCGGAGACCTCGAGGGTCAGGAGGGTCTGGGCACGGACAAAGAGCTGCATGGTGGG
>NW_021938365.1:0-7510 GCF_001715985.3 Manacus vitellinus
CCAGCTCCCTCAGCTGCTCCAGCCCCTTCCCAGCTCCGTTCCCTTCCCTGGACACTCTCCAGCCCTTCCATGTCCTTCTTTTCCTGAGATTCCCAGACCTGGACACAGCCCTGGAGGTGTGACCTGAGCAGTGCCAGCACAGGGGACAATCCCTGCCCTGCTCCTGTGCCCACACCATTGCTGACACAGCCCAGGTGCCCTTGGCCTCTTGCCCCCCTGGGCACAGCTGGGCTCGTGTCCAGCTGCTGCCACCAACACCCCCAGGTCCCTTCCCAGCTCTCCAGCCACCCCTTCCCCCAGCCTGGAGCATTCCATGGGGTTGTTACAATCCCAGAACAGGACCTGGCACTGGGCCTTGCTGACCCTCTCCCCTCTCCAGCCCTAAAACCTGCAATTTTTTTTAGGTGAGCACAGCACTGACTTGCTCAGACATCACAAGATTATCCTGAGCTTTCGTTCCACCCAGCCAAGCCCTGGGCTGTGTGATCACACAGGGCTGGATGTTCAAAGGCCAGCACTGAGGACATCCATAAACTCTGATTTTTTTTTTTGATCTTAATCCTTAAGACCATCAAGGAAAGCTCGGAAATTTCACCTGGAGCGACGCCCAAGCCAGAAAGCAAAACACAAACACCTCAGAAAACCTTTAACCATCTCAAAATGGTATTTTTCTGAACCCTCATCCAAGGACCTTCACATCCTTCTCCCATGGTGGGGCCCAGGACTGCACACAGTGCCCCAGGTGAGGCAACACCCTGGGCACTTCTGGGCCCCACCATCTTAAGAAGGATGTTTAAAACATAAAAAGCTTTATTTTCAATATTTGATGGAAAACACTGCTCAGCCAACAGGGAAAAGTGGGATGGACTTGAACAACCAAGCAGCAGCACGGCCTGGAGATAGAGTGGAAAACGTGACAAAAGCTGCAGGAACATGATGGAAAGGAGAAATAAGGCCAGGAAAAGTCACCAGGAGTGATGCAGAGCACCAGGAGCCTTCTGCAAAGGCTGTGCCAACCTGGGAGCTTGAAGCAGGAGGAAAAAAAACCATCCAAGACAGGAGCATCCATCTGACCCATCCCTCTCCTCACTTTTCCTGCCTGGCACAAAAGCCACAACGAAGCCTCTGCCCTCCAGGGTTAGGAAAACCTGATCTTAGAGTCAGGGAGATCAACCTTTTAATGCTTGGAAATTGCTTTTTAATATTTAATTATAGAGCAGGGAGCACGAAGCATGACCCTGAAACAGCTCCTACAACCACAACCTCGCCCCTGCACATGAGGGGTCACCACCTCAGCACAGGATTGGGGACTCTCATGTCCCCAACCCCAGCAGGGAGGGGGGAAAGGGGGTGTGAGAGCACTGGGAGACTGAGAAAGCTGGAGGGAGGGAAGGGCTGAGGGAAATCAAAGCCACATTCAACACAGGGACAGAGAAGAGGAGGCCAAGTTGGGAAGGATAAAAAGAAAATGCACTTTTCCCAAAGCAAAGAGCCAGTTTTGCAGGAATCCTTGGCTGGCTCCTCTGCTGAAATATGTTGGTGGATGCACAAGAACCACCAATAAACCAGGATCCAGCCCCAGCCCCGGGTGCCATAAGTCATCCAAGACTTGGAGGAGGCTTCCAGGGGGAGAATCTATGGCTGGAGACATTATTAAAACCAGAATGATTGATGGGTTTGATATTCCAAAGCTGGTGGTGGAGGGAGCTGGGATTCTGAGCACACAACACACCTCACACAGGAAATATTTTCAGTATTTCACAGGGAATAACTCAGGCAGGGTGAGACCTGGTGGAAATGCATCCTGTGAAGGGATAAATTGTTGCATTCAGCTGAGTTTAGAGAGCAGGAGATGCTTAATTAGCACCCAGTGCAGGGAATTAGCTGGAGATCTCAACTGCAGGTGATCCCAACCTCCCCATCCCACCATCCATTATGCCAGGAGGGGAAGAAAATCGAGGGTAAAGGCTTTTTACCCCTTAGAGAATCCGCTGCTATTGCAAAATATTTGTTATAAAGTTCTGTGCACCTGGAGGGAGATGTTGGTGTGTTCCAGAGGGCCCTTCCCAGCCGTTTTCCTGCTGCACAGCAAAAATCTGGCCTGTTTTCCAGCGGTTTGGACTAAATATAGGAAAGAAAAAAGGTCTGAGAGAGAGGAAACAGCCCAAGAGAAGCCCCAGGGGAGCAGGCTGGTGACAGGGCAGTGGCTGTCCCTGAGCTGGGCAGAATTCCTGCTCTCCAGGGAGCCACAGAGGGGTGGGAGCACAGCTGGAGTTTGCCTGGAATCTCTGTCCCACCCCATCTCCCCGCCTGCAAAAAGGGGGAAAACCTCTCCCTGGCTCCTGGAGGTGATGGAGGGGCAATTCCCAAGTGTCAGGAGAGCAGGCAGGGAGGAGAAAGCTGGAATGTTTGCAGCAAGGAGGGACAGACATTCCTTTTAACCCTCGACAAGGCTTTGAAAAAATAATATAAAGCAGTGGAAACACTCACAAGCCACATTCCCTTCTAGACTGGGATGGGAAAGGACCCTCAGACTTTCTCCTCACCATTCCTGTAACACAGCCTGGGAAATAAATCCCTGTGGAAGTGGGTACTTCCCTCCAGCACCTTGAGAAAGGGCTGAGAAGAAAAGTCAACTTAAATTTCCCTCCCAGTTTTGCAAGTGATTCCAGGCACGTTCTCCTGGGTATTTTGGTCAGTGTTTGCCCTCAGGCAGAGTGGGAGAAATCCAGGTCTCTTCCCATGGGCTGGTTAAGGACAGAGGGGGCTTTTCCTCTCTCTCACAAGCACAGGCAAAAGGGAATTTTCAAAACCCTTGGGATCTGCACAGAGTGTCTCCCACTGGGATTGCACCTGCAGGGAGAAAAGGCAACAACTGCTTGGAATTATGAGGCTTTAAGGAGCACAAGCCCAAGTCAGAGCCTAAAGGACCTCAAGCCCCAACTCCATGGGAATGAGATGACCCTGAAGCCTCCTTTCCACCAGAAACACAGCTCAGGGTCACAGTCCCAAGCAGCAAGTCCTCCAAGAGACCCCAAATGCTCCCTGAGCAGCCTGAGAGCACATGGAGCTGTTTCTATGGAAGGTGTCCCTGCCCAGGGCAGGGGTGGGATGGGATGGGATGAGCTTTAAGGTCCCTTCAAACCCAAACCATTCTGAGATTCCACATTTCCTCAAGCCAGGGCAGATGCCACTCAGCTTCCACCTTTCCTTTCTTTTCCTACAAGGAAAGGGTGAGAGAATTCTGATTGTTCAGCCTGGAGAAGAGAAGGCTCCAGGGAGACCCCAGAGCCCCTTCCAAGGTCTAAAGGGGCTCCAGGAGAGCTGGAGAGGACTGGGGACAAGGGATGGAGGGACAGGACACAGGGAATGGCTTCCCACTGCCAGAGGGCAGGGTTAGATGGGATAGTGGGAAGGAATTCTTCCCTGGGAGGGTGGGGAGGCCCTGGCATAGGTTGCCCAGAAGAAGCTGTGGCTGCCCCTGGATTCCCTGGAAGGTGTGCCAAGGCCAGTGGATGGGGGGCTGGAGCCAACCCTGGGGCTGTGGAAGGTGTCCCTGCCCGTGGCAGGGGGTGGCACTGGATGAGATTTAAGGTCCCTCCCAGCCCAAACCAGTCTGTGATTCTGTGATGATAACTAAAGCAGATTTTACCCCACCCAAATTCAGAGCTCTACAGTAAAACCTGGCCCCAAACCCTGCCCCAACCCTGCTGTGGTCAGTGGAGAAAGGCAAAGCAGGGAGGGAGGAGGTACCTCTGGACGTAGGATACAGGTACAGACAGCCCTGAGCTGGAATAAAGCTCATTTTCACCCTAAGGCTCAGGATGGGCAGCATTCCTTGCACCCCAGCACCACTGGAAGGTGGTGATGATCTCAAGGACCCTTCCAACCCAAACCACTCCCTGATTCCCTGATTCCATTTCTCCAGCAAATCTCTCAGAGCTCTGCCTGGTTTGGTTTGGAGCTGGAACAGCTCCAAGGCCAAGTTGTTGCCACTTTTCCTCCTGCCCACTGTGCCAGCAGACTGAGGTCCTTCCACCAGAGCAGACTGGGGGCACTGAGGCATTAAATCTAACAGAGCTAAAAGGATGAGACTGTTGATGTGAGTAACATATGCTGGGAGCCCAGAATTATTTACATGCCCACAATGAGACATTTTGGATCATAACACAAATTTATTACAAAATACAGAGTGAATTCCCCCCCCTCCCCTCCCATGGCTGCATCTGAAGGGTTTTTAAAAGGCAAAAAGGAAAGAAACAAAAAAAAAAAAACAACCCAAACCACAAAGGTTTCAAGCCTTTTCCAATCATATTAATGCAACTTTTTCCCCCCACACTGGCTCCAGCGATTCCTGCCTGTGAATCACAGCTAATTGTATTATAATAGGCCATTCTTCTTGATTTAATACACCATAGGAAAATCAGGATGGGAGTGAGTGTGGTCATAAGATTAGTAACAGCTCTAGTTCTTAATTTATGTTCCCACTTTATTATTGGAAAATTTAAAGCTCAAGGGTGTTGAGGAGGATGTTTTGCTGGAGTTTGTTTTATTCCAGAAGTAAATTATAAAATTGGGGGAACAGGGGAGAGGAGCAATCACTGAAAAAAAATTACAAATATCTGCTCCCACTGCATGAAATTACGGGGGGGGGGAGGAAAAATAAAAAAGAGGAAGAACTCCCACAAGTGGGAAATGAATCAGCTGCATCATCTCAGGTTTGCAGCCTCAGGGATCCCCCTTTTCAGAAGGAGAGAAGAGTGTAGAGCCCTGATCTCAAAGCAGACCAAGACTGATGGGTGACTTTTGGCTCAGAGAGGGACTGGAAATTAGGGAAGGGTGAAAGAAGTGGTGAAAACGGCCAGGAAATGCAGGAAAACAGGGAATTGCAATGTAAAGCAGCCCTGGCCACACCTGCCCACGTGCTGTGAAGCCTTTTGGGGACAACACCCACCTCTGGAGCCTGATTTCTGGTTTTCAAAGCCTGGGAAACCCACTTGAGGCAGGATTTCCCCTGCCAGCCCTGAAATCAGACCCCAGGCCATCCCAGCATTCCTGCATCCATGCCAGGACCAGGCTGGACTCTGCCTGCATGGAAGGGAATGGAAAATGGGACCCTGGATGGCATCCAGCCCATCCCAGGGATAAATGAGTCGGAACAACCCCCTGCAGCAGCTGTTTCACCCTGGAGGATGGAGAACTGCCCCTCCAAGGGGAGGAGAACGTGGGAATAATCCAAGAGTTTTCCTCCATCCCAGCTCGGGAGGTGGCAAATCCACAGCCAGGATGGGAGAAGAAGTCCAGAAAGGAAAAGCTCATCCCAGCTGCAATTCCACCCATCCTGCTGGGAAAAGCAGCTGCTCCTGGAGCCATCCTGAGATGCTGCAAAGCCCTGATGGCACCAGGCAATGATCCCACTGGGAAGGAGCTCTGGCATCCCAGGGATTTCAGGATAAATGATGGGAAAAGCAAGCCCCAAAAGGAAAAGCTCATCTCAGATCCAACCTCACCTGTCCCACTGGGAAAAATGACTGCTCCTGGATCCAGCCCTTAGGGCACCTTGTAGCATCATGGAACACCCCCCTGGGAACAAAATCCAGGGATTTCAGGATAAATTATGGGAAAAGCAGGTCCAAAAGGAAAAGCTCATCCCAGCTGTAATTCCCACTGGGAAAAGCAGCTGTTTCTGGAGCCAGCCCAGGATGCTGCAAAGCCCTTATGGCACCAGGCAATGATCCCACTGGGAGCAAGCTCTGGTATCCCAGGGATTTCAGGATAAATGATGGGAAAAGCAAGCCCCAAAAGGAAAAGCTCATCCCAGCTGCAACTTCACCCATCCCACTGGGAAAAAAGACTGCTCCTGGATCCAGCCCTTAGGGTACCTTGTAGCATCATGGAACACCCCCCTGGGAACAAGATCCAGGGATTTCAGGATAAATGACAGGGTGGGAAAAGCAAGCCCCAAAAGGAAAAGCTCATCCCAGCTCCCATTTCATCCATCCCACTGGGAAAAGCAGCTGTTCCTGGAGCCAGCCCAGGATGCTGCAAAGCCCTGATGGCACCATGGAAGGATCCCACTGGGAACAAGCTCCAGCAGCCCTGGAATTTCAGGATAAATGACATTACTCTGAACCAGACCAGAGGGAAGGGCAATCCCAGCAGTCTCAGGCTCCCAGAGCCCCTTTCACTGGGCAAACCCTCAGCAGCATCTCCCAAATATCTGGGGCCAGTGGGGAGCCCAAATCCAAAGGGCTCCCATCCTGCAGAACACCTGGATTGACTCCACCTCCCCACACCAGTGTCCTTTGGCACCAACAGACCAAGAATTCCTGTTCTTTGTCCCCCAGAATGCAGGAGATGGTCACAGATCCAATTTGCAAATATTAATTAAGCCTTCACCAAATCCCTGAGTGGTTGGTAACTGTAATTATGTCCCTAATTATGTTAATTCTGCTGTAGGGAGGTGAGTAATTATTTGGAATCTCTTCTATAACTAAAACAAACCCGTGTTGATGGTTGCACATTTAGCATGTGGGTAACCCTTATGCTGTTTCCTGATGGATGGCTCCAGAATAAATGGAAAAGGGGGGAAAAGCAGCACATAGAAAAAAAAAAAAACCACACAGGAAAGTCCTGCTAAAAATCCCTCCCATGTTTCTGCCATGGGATTCCCCTCTCCCAAACACACCCTTCCCTCCTCCCAACAAGCAGCATCTGCACATCCCTACACAAGCCAAGGGGTTTGGGCCGTGCTCCAACCCAAAAGAATCCAAAAGAAACTGGGAGAAGCTCAGAGGTTTCGTGGGGAAAGCAGGAAAAACCTCAGCAAAAGCATTTCCCCAGTGAACAGTTATTTTTTCCTTTCCTGCCTCACAAAAAACAGTTCCCAAAGTCAGGGTTGGCCTGGGCAGCACCAGGGAGTTGGGACTCCAAGATCCCTGTGAGTCCCTTCCAACTCAGGATATTCTGTGCTAGTTTTCACCCCAAATACTTGCCCAGGTTTTGTTAAAACCACCAACTGTGCAGAGTTTAAACAGCTGCTGCATCTGGATCCAGGGGAATGGGGCTGCAAAGTTTGGGATGCAGCATGACCCAGCCCAGGCCTGTTCTTCCCAAATTCAGTGGGACAAGAAGCTGCAATCCTGACTCCCTGCACGGCCACACGACCCAGAGCACGTCTGTCCTCCCCAAATCCAGCAAGGAGCCCAAACTCCAAGGTCTCCTCCTGCTGCTGAGCAGTTTCTGGCCAAATCTGGAGGGAAAAAGACCCAAGTGCAGCTTCCCAGGAAGACATTGAGTCTCCAAAGGACTTGGACCTGCTGGGGCAAGTCCAGAGGAGGACACAGAGATGTTCCATGGGCTGGAGCCAGGCTGGGAGAGCTTGGGGGGGTCACCTGGAGAAGAGAAGGATCCAGGGAGACCTGAGAGCCCCTTCCAGACACTAAAGGGGATCCAGGAGAGCTGGAGAGGGACTGGGGACAAGGGATGGAGGGACAGGACACAGGGAATG
>NW_021938366.1:0-1845 GCF_001715985.3 Manacus vitellinus
CGTGAACACACACAAACGTACACACACACGTGAACACACACAAACTCACACGTGCACATACATTCACACGCGAACACATCTGAAAACACACAAACACACACGTGCACACACACACACATGAACACACATGAACACAAACACACACACACGGACACACACGAACACATATGGACACATACGAACACGCATGAACACACATGAACACACACACTACACCCCCCACTTCCCCTTCTCTTTCCCGCCCAGGGGGCTGCGGGCGGCTTGGCCCCGGCCCCCTGGCCCGCGCTTGTGTTTCTCCCGGCAGCAGGGGGCGCTGCAGCGGAACCCGCGTCCTCCCTGCGGTCGCTTTCCGGCCGCGCCTGCGCACGGGGAACCGCCGCGACCTGCCCGGCGGAGCCCGGTGAGGGGAGAGACCGGGAGGGAACGGGGGAGGACGGGAGGGACAGGGAGGGCTGGGGGAGACAGGGAGAGGCTGGGGGGCGAAGGGAGTCATGGGGATGGGACAGGGAGGATTGGAGGGGACAGAGCCCTTGGGGGGGACAGACCTCGGGAGGTCCGGAGCCCTTCGGGACGGGAGGCAAATAGAGCCCCCCCACACTGTGGGTGGGGGCCAACAGGAGCCGGCTGCGCCCTCCCCAAAAGGAGCCGGCTGGGGCAGCCCCTCACCCGCTGAGCTTTTTTTTTTTGGGGGGGGGGGGGAAAAACCCCTGTGTTTGGCGGGGGTCGTTCCTATCCCCGGTCCCACGTCCCCCTGCCAGGAGCTGGGGGTCCCACGCCGTGCCCCCCAAGGCCCAGCAGGTGCCCTGAGCAGCCCCAGTCTCTGACTTTGCCCAGGACCCTCCTGGCTGGAGGGTGACCAGGGTCTGCTCGGGAGCTCTTGTCCTCCCCCCTCCACGGGGAGTGACACCCCCAGGACTTGCAACGGAGCAACTCCCGAATCCCTGTCCCCAAACAGCTCCCCACGGTGCTGGGAGCTGTCACTTGGGTGACAGTAACACTTCTCCTCCCCCCCTCACTGTGTGTGCCCTGTGTGACCCCCTGGCCTGAGGTCACCCCTGGGGCCAGACCCCCGCTGCTTGTGTCCCCTCCAGCCTCACGTGTGTCCCTTCCAGCCGTGTCCCACGTGTGTCCATCCCTCCAGCCGTGCCCCACACGTGCCCCCCGTGCCCTCGCCATGTTCACCTGTGCAAACGTTGTCTCAGCTCGCCGCGCTCTGGAGTAGTGACAGCCCTCCCCCCTCCCTCGGGGGGGGGGGCCTGGGTTGCTGTATGACCCCTTTGCTGGGTGATGTGTGACCTCCCCCCCTCCTGGGGACACAGGGAGGTTTTTGGGGACAATCTGTGCAGGTTTGAGCCCTGGTAGGTGAGAAGTGCCCCGGGGACTTGGCCACTCGGTGGCGGGTCCTTTGCCACCCCTTGGGATCACTGAGGGGGACACAGTGCTGGCAGCTGAGGGGGGCTCGGGGGGTCCCCTGAAGTGGTGGGTGCCAGGACACCTCCCCCCCCCATCTGGGTGCTGCCAAGGGGCTGAGCATGTTCAGGGGATACCAGAAGTGGCAGCGGTGGCCTCAGTGTGGGGGAAACCCCTGGGTGTTTTTAGTGCCCTGGGGAGTGCAGGGTGGGGGTCCCCCCCAAAACCTGAGGAGTGTGTGTGCCCTGCAGGTGAGGAGGAGCTCGAGGGTGCTGGGCCAACCCCTCTCATCTGCGGTGCTGAGCAGCCCCGAGGCCCAGCCAGAGCAGGTAACACACCTGGGCTGGGGGGCATGGGGGTGGCTGGGGGTGCTCAGTGCCCTGGGAAAGCACAGGGAGGTGGCTGTGCCCCCCACCCTTCCTGGGGTACATGGAG
>NW_021938367.1:0-3431 GCF_001715985.3 Manacus vitellinus
GGGGGGGTCCCGGGGGCCCCCCCTGGGAAGAGGATTCGCTCCCGGTCCGGGATCGCTCCTGGTTCTCTTCGCTCCTCCAGCTGGGGTGTCTGGGAAGGGAGGGATTATGGGATATTGGGATAATGGGATAATGGGATAATGGGATTTTGGGATGATGGGATGATGGGAAAGGGGCAGGGATTCCCATGGGATTGGTGGTACCTTTCCCATGGGATCCTTCCCTGCCCATCCCACCATTCCCAAGGAATTCCCTGCCTATCCATCCCACCTTTCCAAGGAATTCCATACCTATCCATCCCACCATTCCCAAGGAATTCCATACCTATCCATCCCACCTTTCCAAGGAATTCCATACCTATCCATCCCACCATTCCCAAGGAATTCCATACCTATCCATCCCACCATTCCCAAGGAATTCCCTGCCTATCCATCCCACCAAGAGTCTAATCTCTGTTCCCTGCCTGTCCATCCCATCCCATCCCATCCCATCCTATCCCACCTTTTCCATCCCATCCCATCCTGGGATCAATCCCACCTTTCCCTCGGGATCATTCCCACCTTTCCCGGGGTCTCCTGTCCATCCTCTTGTCGTCCTCCAGCTGCCTCTGGAGCTTCTCCTGCTCCTTCTGGAGCTTCTCCTCCACCTCCCTCTCCCTGGGCACCACCTCCATCCCGCTCCCCCTTTTTCTTGGGATCATTCCCACCTTTCCCTTGGGATCATTCCCACCTTTCCCAAGGTCTCCTGCCCATCCTCTTGTCCTCCAGTTGCCTCTGGAGCTTCTCCAGCTCCTCCTGGAGCTTCTCCTGCTCCTTCTGGAGCCTCTCCTCCACCTCCCTCTCCCTGGGGACCGTTCCCATCCCACTCTCCTTTTTTCTTGGGATCATTCCCACCTTTCCCTCGGGATCATTCCCACCTTTCCCGGGGTCTCCTGTCCATCCTCTTGTCCTCCTGCTCCTTCTGGAGCTTCTCCTGCTCCTCCTGGAGCTGCTCCTCCACCTCCCTCTCCCTGGGGACCATTCCCATCCCATCCCATCGCACCTTATCCCACTTTTTCCACCCCATCCCATCCTGGGATCATTCCCACCTTTCCCTCGGGATCATTCCCACCTTTCCCGGGGTCTCCTGTCCATCCTCTTGTCGTCCTCCAGCTGCCTCTGGAGCTTCTCCTGCTCCTTCTGGAGCCTCTCCTCCACCTCCCTCTCCCTGGCCGCCGTGTCCACGGGTTTGGCCCCCCCGAAGATGGAGGCTGCGCGGGAGGACTGGGCGGCGACTCCCGAGTTTTCCTCTTCCTTGGGAGCGCTCCGGGGCTTCAGGTTCAGCTTCGGCCTCTGGGTGGGACCTGGCGAGGGGAGGGAGGGGGGTGATCCCAAGGGGTGATCCCAAGGGGTGATCCCGTGGGAATGTCCCAGAGGGATTGGCTGCTCCTTATCCTGCTTTTTGGGAGGGAGGAGACTCCACACCATCCCACTTTTCCTGAGGAATCATTCCCATCCCATTCCACTTTTCCTGAAGGAAGAGACCCCTCCCTATCCCACCTTTCCTGAGAGATCGTTCCCACCTCACCCCACTTCTCCCAAGGGATCGTTCCCACCCCATCCCACCTTTCCCAAGGGATCATTCCCATCCCATTCCACTTTTCCTGAGGGAAGAGACCCCACCCTATCCCACTTTCCCTGAGGGATCATTCCCACCCCACCCCTTTCCTGAGGGATCATTCCCACCCCATCCCACCTTTCCCAATGGACCATTTCCCATCCCATCCCACCTTTCCCAGGGATCAATTCCCATCCCACCTTTCCCAGGGAACCATTCCCATCCCATCCCACCTTTCCCAGGGAACCATTCCCATCCCATCCCACCTTTCCCAAGGAACCATTTCCATCCCATCCCATCCCACCTTTCCCAGGGATCAATTCCCACCCATCCCACCTTTCCTAGGGAACCATTTCCATCCCATGCCACCTTTCCCATCCCATCCCATCCCACCCCACCTTTCCTGAGGGATCATTCCCATCCCATCCCACCTTTCCCATCCCATCAATCCCATCCCATCCCATCCCATCCCATCCTCTCCCCTCCCATCACCTCCCATTCCATCCCATCCCACCTTTCCCAAGGGCCCATTCCCAGCCTTCCCGGGGATCCCGCCGCACCTCTGTCGTCCCTGCGGAAGTCGTCCCTGCCGTATTCCTCCCGGGAATTCCAGCGCTCCCCCCGCTCGTCCCGGCGCTCGTAGCGATCCTCGAACCCGCGGAAATCGTCGTCCCGGCGGAACCCGCTGCCGAAGGCCCGGCGGCCCCCGCCCAGCCGGGAGTCGTACCCTACGGAAAACCGGGAATCAGCACGGCCACACCCTATGGAAAACCGGGATACAGCCGGGAATGAGCACGGGCACACCCTGAGGAACACCAGGATACAGCTGAGAATCAGCACGGAACCACCCTACGGAAAAACAGGAATGAGCATGGGAATGAGCACGGGCACACCCTGAGGAACACCAGGAATGAGCACAGTCCCAGCCTAAGGAAAACCGGGAATGCAGCAAGGAATGAGCATAGTCACACCCTGAGGAAAACCGGGAATGACCATGGTCCCATCCTAAGGAAAACTGGGAATGAGCACAGTCCCATCCTAAGGAAAACTGGGATACAGCCAGGAATGAGCACGGGCACACCCTGGGGAAAACTGGGAATCAGCTCAGGAATCAGCACAGAACCACCCTAGGGAAAAACGGGAATGAACATGGGAATGAGCACGGGTACATCCTGAGGAACACTGGGAATGAGCTGGGAATGAGCACAGAACCACCCTATGGAAAACTGGGAATGAGCACGGGTACATCCTGAGGAACACTGGGAATCAGCTGGGAATGAGCACAGAACCACCCTACGGAAAAACGGGAATGAGCACGGGTACACCCTGGGGAACACTGGGAATGAGCACAGTCCCAGCCAAAGGAAAACTGGGAATGACCATGGTCCCATCCTAAGGAAAACCAGGAATGAGCACAGAACCACCCTGAGGAAAACTGGGAACACCCACATTCCCACCCTGCGGAACACCGGGATGGATCCAGCCGGGAACACCCACATTCCCACCCCATGGAACACCAGAATTCCCTCGGGGATGCCCCATTCCCACCCCATGGAACACCAGAATTCCCAGGGATGCCCCATTCCCACCCCATGGGACACCAGAATTCCCGGGAATGCCCCATTCCCACCCCGTGGGACACCAGAATTCCCGAGAATGCCCCATTCCCACCCCGTGGGACACCAGAATTCCCTCAGGGATGCCCCATTCCCGCTCCCTCCCCCCAGAATTCCCAGGAATGCCCCACCTCGGTCGTAGTCCCGGCCCCGGTCGTCGTAGCGGTCGCGGGTCCCGAAGCCCCGATCCAGGTCCCGCCGGGGCCCGTCCCGGTACCGGT
>NW_021938368.1:0-8020 GCF_001715985.3 Manacus vitellinus
GGAATGGTTGGAATCTGGGATTGGAATCTACCGGCTGGAATTTTGGTGGGTCTGGAATTCCCTGGAGGTGAAGACGTGGATGGGGATCCGTAGGAATAATTCCTGCTTTTCCTGGATTGGGAATTCTGAGGAAAAAGAGGGAAGGAGGTGCTGGATCCGAGGATTCAGGAGTTCTGGAATCTTGGAATCCTGAATCCTTTGGAAGCAGGGATTGGGATCTGCCAGCAGAAGGTGTGGGATGGGAAGGGGCATTCCTGCTTTTCCCTGGATTGGGAATTCTGAGGAAAAAGAGGGAAGGAGGGAAAGAGGACAGGGAATGGTTGGAATCTGGGATTGGAATCTACCGGCTGGAATTTTGGTGGGTCTGGAATTCCCTGGAGGTGAAGACGTGGATGGGGATCCGCAGGAATAATTCCTGCTTTTCCTGGATTGGGAATTCTGAGGAAAAAGAGGGAAGGAGGTGCTGGATCCGAGGATTCAGGAGTTCTGGAATCTTGGAATCCCGAATCCTTTGGAAGCAGGGACTGGGATCTGCCAGCTGGAGGTGTGGGATGGGAAGGGACATTCCTGCTTTTCCCTGGATTGGGAATTCTGAGGAAAGGAGGGAAGGAGGTTCTGGATCCAGGAATTCCCCATTCCCAAACCAGAAAAGTCTGGAATTTGGGATTGGCATCTCCCAGCTGGAATTTTGGTGGGTCTGGAATTCCCTGGAGGTGAAGACGTGGATGGGGATCTGCAGGAATAATTCCTGCTTTTCCTGGATTGGGAATTCTGAGGAAAAAGAGGGAAGGAGGTGCTGGATCCAGGGATTTGGGAATTCCGGACTCTTGGAATGCCGAATCCTTTGGAAGCAGGGACTGGGATCTGCCAGCAGGAGGTGTGGGATGGGAAGGGACATTCCTGCTTTTCCCTGGATTGGGAATTCTGAGGAAAGGAGGGAAGGAGGTTCTGGATCCAGGAATTCCCCATTCCCAAACCAGAAAAGTCTGGAATTTGGGATTGGCATCTCCCAGCTGGAATTTTGGTGGCTCTGGAATTCCCTGGAGGTGAAGATGTGGATGGGGATCCGCAGGAATAATTCCTGCTTTTCCTGGATTGGGAATTCCTGGGGAAAAAAAGGGAAGGAGGTGCTGGGTACAGGGATTCAGGAGTTCTGGAATCTTGGAATGCAGAATCCTTTGGAAGCAGGGATTGGGATCTGCCAGCAGGAACTGTGGGATGGGAAGGGACATTCCTGCTTTCCCTGGATTGGGATCCCTGAGGAAAAGGAGGGAAGGAGGTGCTGGATCCAGGGATTCAGGAGTTCTGGAATGGGAAAGTTTGGAATCTGGGATTGGCATCTCCCAGCTGGAATTTTGGTGGCTCTGGAATTCCCTGGAGGTGAAGATGTGGATGGGGATCTGCAGGAATAATTCCTGCTTTTCCTGGATTGGGAATTCTGAGGAAAACAGGGAAGGAGGTTCTGAATCCAAGAATTCCCCATTCCAGAAAAGCTTGGAATCAGGGATTGGCATCTCCTAGCTGGAATTTTTTCCCCTCCTGGGAGTTGTTTTGGCGGCTCCGGGCGGGTTTTTCCCATTCCATCCTTTCTGGGCTCCGTCCCACTTGGGAATCCCGCCATTCCCAAGCCATTCCCGACATTCCAAGGCCATTCCCGTCTCCGCAGGCTCCTTCGCCAGCACCCTGCCCACCTACCAGCAGTCGGAGGTGATGGTTTTCATCATGAACAAGGTGCCTCTTCCCTCTTCCCAACATTCCATGGAGCCGGGAAAAGACGGGTGAGGACGGATCCCGAAAATTCCCGCCCCCCCCTCCCCTCTCCCGGGAATCTTTTTGGCGCCGTTTCCTTGGAATTAAACCACTCTCTGGATCGTTTTTCCTGGAAAAACAGCTCCAAACTCCTGTTTATTTATGGAAAAGAGGCTTCCCTTGGATTTGGGAAGTGTCATTCCCGTTGTTTTGCCTTTGGATTCCTGCCTGGAGAACTCGGATCTGCTCCCCCCCCGATCCCATTCCCGGGTTTTTAATCCCATAAAATGGCCAAAATCCCGTTCAGGACTCCCAGATTTTAATAAAATCCCTGGTTTTTAATCCCGGAAAATTCCTAAATCCCAGCTCAGCGCTCCCAGGTTTTCTAAAATCCCGTTGGAATTTCGAGGCCGCAGCGACTCCGGAATTCCCGCCGCGTTTGGGAATCCCCGGCAGGAATCAAATCCCTTCTCCCTGGAATCCCCGGGATCAATTCCCACCATTCCCACATGGATTTATTGAACCCTTTGGATCATTTTTCCTGGAAAAATGACTCCAAATTCCAGTTTATATCTGGAAAAGAGGCTTCCCTGGGATCCTGGGAATTGTCATTCCCGTTGTTTTGCCTTTGGATTCCCGCCTGGAGAACTCGGATCTGCTCCGCCCCGATCCCATTCCTGCTTTTTAATCCCCAAATTCCTGGAATGTCTCATTCCCACCTGGATTTGACCCCGGAATTCCTCTTTCCACGCAGGGAAAACCGGAACCGGCTGACGCAGATCATGCTCCTGAAATCCCTGCTCCAGGTAGGAATCCGGCCCCATTCCCATGGGATCGTATTCCAGGGGAATATTCCAAGGGGTGAATCCCTCAGGAACTGCTCCAGGTGCATATTCCCTGGGGTGAATCCCTCAGGAACTGCTCCAGGTGGATATTCCCTGGGGTGAATCCCTCAGGAACTGCTCCAGGTCCCTTTTCCAAGGGGTGAATCCCTCAGGAACTGCTCCAGGTCCATATTCCATGGGGTGAATCCCTCAGGAACTGCTCCAGGTGGATATTCCAAGGGGTGAATCCCTCAGGAACTGCTCCAGGTTCATATTCCATGGAGTGAATCCCTCAGGAACTGCTCCAGGTGTTTTTCCAAGGGGTGAATCCCTCAGGAACTGCTCCAGGTCCATATTCCATGAGTTCAGTCCCTCAGGAACTGCTCCAGGTGCATATTCCAAGGTGTGAATCCCTCAGGAACTGCTCCAGGTGCCTTTTCCAAGGGGTGAATCCCTCAGGAACTGCTCCAGGTGGATATTCCCTGGGGTGAATCCCTCAGGAACTGCTCCAGGTCCATATTTTATGGGGTGAATCCCTCAGGAACTGCTCCAGGTGCATATTCCCTGGGGTGAATCCCTCAGGAACTGCTCCAGGTCCCTTTTCCATGGGGTGAATCCCTCAGGTCCATATTCCAAGGGGTGAATCCCTCAGGAACTTCTCCAGAGGACCCCGAATTGTGGTTTAACCCCCTCTGAGTGCCCCTTTTCCCATATTTCCCTTGGAATCCCCAGGTCTCCGTGGGTTTCCAGTGCACCAACATGCTCACGGCTCTTCCCAGCGCGTTCCTGGACCGGCTCCTCTCCTCGGCCCTCCTGGAAGATCCCGAAATCCGCCTCTTTGTCCTGGAAATCCTCATCAGCTTCATCGACCGCCACGGCAACCGCCACAAGTTCTCCACCATCAGGTTCTTCCCGAGGGATTTGGCGGGAGATCCCGGGGAGCGGGATTGGGATGGGAGCGCTGGCAGGAATATCTGTGATCCATAAGGATTTTTGGGATGGTTCCATCCTGGAGATCCTGGGATCTGGGATGGGATCTCTGTCAGGAATGTCAGTGATCCAGGAGGATTTTTGGGATGGTTCCACACTGGAGATCCTGGATTTGGGATGGGATCCCTGTCAGGAATATCAGTGATCCATAAGGATTTTTGGGATGGTTCCACACTGGAGATCCTGGATTTGGGATGGGCTCCCTGGCAGGAATATCCGTGATCCATAAGGATTTTTGGGATGGTTCCATCCTGGAGATCCTGGATTTGGGATGGGATCCCTGTCAGGAATATCAGTGATCCAGGAGAATTTTTGGGATAGTTCCACCCTGGAGATCCTGGATTTGGGATGGGATCTGGGATAGGAGCACTGTCAGGAATATTCATGATCCATAAGGATTTTGGGGATGGTTCCATCCTGGAGATCCTGGGATCTGGGATGGGATCTCTGTCAGGAATGTCAGTGATCCAGGAGAATTTTTGGGATGGTTCCATCCTGGAGATCCTGGATCTGGGATGGGATCCCTGTCAGGAATATCCATGATCCAGGAGAATTTTTGGGTCGTTCCCATCCTGGAGATCTTGGATCTTTGGGATTCCAACCCCCCTGGAGATGGTGGTTCCTCCGGGATGGGTCGTTCCCATCCAGGGAATCTCCTCAGGAATGTGGGAATGGCTCTGCCACCCTCAGGAATCCCAAGTTTTCCTTTTTCCCTGGATTTTCCCGGCAGCACCATCAGCGACATCTCCGTCCTGAAGCTGAAGGTGGAGAAATGTTCCCGCCAGGATTCCGTCTTCATGAAGAAGGTAATTCCAGGATTTGGGCCTTGGAGCTCCATGAGTCTGCTAAAACCTGGGAATATCCCTGGAATTTCAATCCAGTAGGACAAGAGGGCTCGGCCTCCAGCTGGGCCAGGGGAGGGGCAGGTGGGATATCGAGAAGGATGGGAATTCCCCCTCCTATCCCACATCCCGAATTATTCCCCCTCCTCTCCCACATCCCAACTATTCCCCCTCCTCTCCCACATCCCAATTATTCCCCATCCCATCCCACATTCCAAATTATTCCCCCTCCTATCCCACATCTGAATTATTCCCTCTCCTTTCCCACATCCCAAATATTCCCCCTTCTCTCCTGCATCCCAATTTATTCCTCTTCCTAACCCATATCCCAGTTATTCCCCTCCTATTTCACATCCCAACTATTTTCCCCTCCTCTCCCACATCCCAACTATTCCTCTTCCTATCCCACTTCCCAGTTTATTCCTTTTCCCAACCCACATCTCAGTTATTCCCCTTCCTATCCCACATCCCAACTCTTCCTCCTCCCAGCCCACATCCCAATTATTCCTCCTCCTCTCCCACATCCCAACTATTCCCCTTCCTATTCCACATCCCAACTATTCCATTTCTAATCCTACATCTGAATTATTCCCTCTCCTATCCCACATCCCAATTTATTCCCCTTCCCAGCCCATATCCCAACTATTCCTCCTTCTCTCCCACATCCCAATTTATTCCCTCTCCCAACCCACATCCCAACTATTCCTCCTCCCAACCCATATCCCAAATTATTCCCCCTCTTCCCAACCCACATCCCAACTATTCCCCCTCCTATCCCACATCCCAACTATTCCCTCTCCCATCCCACATCCCAGTTATTCCCCCTCCCATCCCACATTCCAAATTATTCCTCTTCCTATCCCACATCCCAACTTATTCCTCTTCCTAACCCATATCCCAGTTATTCCCCTCCTATCTCATATCCCAATTTATTCCCCTTCCCAACCCACATCCCAACTATTCCTCCTCCTCTCCCACATCTGAATTATTCCCTCTCCTAACCCACATCCCAACTTATTCCCCCTCCCAGCCCACATTCCAAATTATTCCCCCTCCTCTCCCACATCCCAGTTTATTCCCCCTCCCAACCCACATCCCAGTTATTCCCCCTCCCATCCCACATTCCAAATTATTCCCTCTCCTATCCCACATCCCAGTTATTCCCCCTCCCATCCCACATCCCAACTATTCCCCCTCCCATCCCACATCCCAACTATTCCCCTTCCCATCCCACATTCCAAATTATTCCCCCTCCTCTCCCCCATCCTGACTATTCCCACCTCCCAGTTATTCCCTTCTCCCAGGAAGCAGCAGCAGGACAGGAGGGCTCGGCCTCCAGGGGGAGGAGATTCCAGTTGGATATCAGGAAGGAATTCTTTCCATGGATTGGGATCAGCCCTTGGAATGGGCTGCCCAGGGAGGGGGTGGAGTCACTTCCCTGGAGGTTTTTTGGGATGAGGTTGGATGTGGCATCAGAACCACGGCGGGGTCGGATCCGGGGTCGGATCCACCATCCCAGAGCTCTTTCCCAACTCTCCTGATTTTCTAATTCCATATGGAATTCCCTGTTTTCCTTCCCTCCACTTCCCCAGCACGGGCAGCAGCTGTACCGGCACATCTTCCTGATCTCCAAGGAGGAGACCAACGGGCGGGCTCACTACGAGGCCCTTTTCGGGCTCCTGGTGCTGCTGAGCCTGGAGCTGGCCAACGAGGAGGTGGTGGTGGATCTCATCCGCCTCGTCCTGGCCATCCAGGTGAGCGGGAAAGCCCGGAATTCCGTGATTTTCGGGATTTTCGGGGTGTCTCGGGAAGCCTGGGAGGTGTCGGAGCAACCCCGGGGAGAGCGGGAGGTGGAACGGGAGGGGGTTTGAGGGCCCTTCCCAACCAAACCAGTCCGGGATTCCGGGATAAAGGACACTCAGGATCCACTCAGAGGGGTTTTTATGGAATGTGGGGATGGAAAAGGCGGGAAAGGGGAAGGGAGACCCTGCCCTGAGTGCCGAGATTCCCAGGGAACCCCCTTGTTCCCGGAACTCCTTCCCAGGGAGGAGCTGGGCTGGGGATGGATCCAATGGCAGGCTCTGGCTCCAGGCTGGGAGAGCTGGGAATGGCCAGGCTGGAGAAGGGAAGGATCCCGGGAGAGCTTGGAGCACATTCCAGAGGCTGAAGGGGCTCCAGGAGAGCTGGAGAGGGACTGGGGATGAGGGCCTGGAATGCCAGGCCCCAGGGAATGGATCCCAGTGGGAAAGGGGAGATCTGGGGGGGAGATTCCACGCACGGGGTCCAGGTGCACAGGAACACCGGGAATTTCGGGAATTTCGGGATCTTTCTGGGCCTGGGGGGCACATAGGGGGCTGGGCAGGGTCCTGTGCCCCTGCCCTGAGCTGTGAACTTGCCAAATTTGGAGGGAGAAAGAGCCACTTTTAGGGAGGTGAAGCCCTTCGTGCCAAGCCCTGGGCACCCCAGCTGTGCCCAGGCCACCCTTAAATGGCCCCAGAAGTCCTCAGGTCACTGATAAAACTCCTTGTGCCACCCCCAAAATACCCCCCCCATGCCCACTCCAGGCCACCCCAAACCACCCAGGACACCCCCAAAAGGACCCCCAAAACCTCCATCATTGCCACCCCAAAATAACCCCCGTGGCTACTCCAGGACCCCAAAACCTCCCCATACCACCCCCAAAAACACCCCCCCATGCCAACTCCATTCCCCACCCAAACCACCCTATGGCACCCCCCAATAGGTGCCCCAGCCAAAAACCAAACCCCCATGCCCACCCCCCAAAATACCCCCCCGTGCCACTCCAGGTCCCCCCCAGAGCAGCCCAGGACACCCCCCAAAGGACCCATTGCCAGTCCAGTCCCACCAAAATCTCTCCATGCCAGCCCTGAGGACCCCAAAAACTCCCCATTGCCACCCCCAAAACACCCCCATGCCACCTCCAGCCCCACCAACCACCCTATTGCCAACCCCTAATGGACCCCAAAACCTCCCCGTGCCCACCCCCAAATACCCCCCATGCCACTCCAGCCCCCCCCAAACCACCTGTGCCAACCCTCCAAGGGACCCCCAAACCCCCTGTGGTGCCACCCCCAAAATACCCCCCAGGCCACTCCAGTTCCCCCCCAAATCTCTCCATGCCAGCCTAGAGGACCCCAAACCTCCCCATTTGCCACCCCCAAAACACCACCCATGCCACTCCAGGGCCCCAACCAAACCACCCCAGGGACACCCCCAATGGACCCCAAAACCTTCCCCATGCCACCCCAAATACCCCCCATTGCCACTCCAGTCCCCCCAAAATCTTCTCCATGCCAGCCCTAAGAGGACCCCAAAACCTCCCCATTACCACCCCTCCCAGCCAGGAATCCCTTTCTCAATCTCCCATTTAGGAGCACCCTGAACCCCCTTGGATCCTCGGGATCCTCGGGAAAGCCGGACACGGCGACTCCAGGAGGTGGATAATCAACACCCTGAGGCTTTTCCCGCCCTGATCCCTTGGGAATTGTGTGATTCCCAATGGAAGGTTGCCCAGCTCCTCCTTATCCCGCTATCCCAGGTGGCTCCAACCTTTCCTTGGACACTCCCAGGGATCCAGGGGCAGCCACAGCTTCT
>NW_021938369.1:0-2786 GCF_001715985.3 Manacus vitellinus
GGGGGTGGTTTGTTGACCCCGGGGGTGGTTTGTTGACCCCAGGGTTGCTTTGTTGACCCCAGGAGTGGTTTGTTGACCCCAGGGTTGGTTTGTTGACCCTTGGGTTGGTTTGTTGACCCCTGAGCTGGTTTGTTGACCCCTGAGCTGGTTTGTTGACCCCAGGGGTTGGTTTGTTGACCCTGGGGTTGGTTTGTTGACCCCTGAGCTGGTTTGTTGACCCCGGGGGTGGTTTGTTGACCCCTGGGGTTGGTTTGTTGACCCCTGAGCTGGTTTGTTGACCCCGGGGCTGGTTTGTTGACCCCAGGGGTGGTTTGTTGACCCCAGGGTGTTTGGGGTGGTTTGGTTGACCCATGGGGGTGGTTTTTGTTTGACGTCCGGCGGCTGGTTCTGTTAACTCCCGGGGGGCGGTTTTGTTGACCCCAGGGGTGGTTTGTTGACCCCTGAGCTGGTTGGTTGACCCCTGAGCTGGTTTGCTGACCCCGGGGGCGTCTCCGTTGCCGTTGTCCAGGCGCAGGCGCGGTGCCACCGCATCGGGCAGAGCAAGGCGGTGAAGGTCTACCGGCTCATCACCCGCAACTCCTACGAGCGCGAGATGTTCGACAAGGCCTCGCTCAAGCTGGGCCTGGACAAGGCCGTGCTCCAGTCCATGAGCGGCCGCGAGGGCAGCATCGCCGGGGTCGAACCAGTCGGGGCCGGGGAGCGCGGGGGCGGGGCGGCCGCCGGGGCAGGGGGGCGCGGGTGGAGGTTCCTCGAGGGCTTGGGGGCCCAGAGTTGGGTTTGGGGAACCTCGGTTGGGTTTGGGGAACCTCAGTTGGGTTTGAAGAGTCTCAGTTGGGTTGGAAGAGTCTCAGTTGGGTTTGAGGATCTTGAGTTGGGTTTGAAGAGTCTCAGTTGGGTTTGGGGATCTTCAGTTGGGTTGGAAGAGTCTCAGTTGGGTTTGAGGATCTTCAGTTGGGTTTGAAGAGTCTCAGTTGGGTTTGAAGAGTCTCAGTTGGGTTTGAAGAGTCTCAGTTGGGTTTGAAGAGTCTCAGTTGGGTTTGAAGAGTCTCAGTTGGGTTTGGGGATCCTCAGTTGGGTTTGAAGATCTTCAGTTGGGTTTGAAGAGTCTCAGTTGGGTTTGAAGATCCTCAGTTGGGTTTGAAGAGTCTCAGTTGGGTTTGAGGATCTTGAGTTGGGTTTCAAGAGTCTCAGTTGGGTTTGGGGATCCTCAGTTGGGTTTGAAGAGTCTCAGTTGGGTTTGAAGAGTCTCAGTTGGGTTTGGGGATTCTCAGTTGGGTTTGAAGAGTCTCAGTTGGGTTTGAAGAGTCTCAGTTGGGTTTGAAGAGTCTCAGTTGGGTTTGAAGAGTCTCAGTTGGGTTTGAAGAGTCTCAGTTGGGTTTGAGGATCCTCAGTTGGGTTTGGGGATCCTCAGTTGGGTTTGAAGATCTTTAGTTGGGTTTGAAGAGTCTCAGTTGGGTTTGAAGGTCCCCAGTTGGGTTTGAAGAGTCTCAGTTGGGTTCTCCAAGGGTTGGAAGAGCCAGAGTTGGGTTGGAAGCCCCCAGTTGGGTTCTCCAAGGCTTTGAAGACCCATAGTTGGGTTTCAAGCCCCCAGTTGGGTCCCCCAAGGGTCAGAAGACCCCAGTTGGGTTCTCCAAGGGTTTGAAGACCTAGAGTTGGGTTGGAAGCCCCCAGTTGGGTCCCCCAAGGATTGGAAGCCCCCAGTTGGGTCCCCCAAGGGTTTGAAGACCCATAGTTGGGTTTGAAGGCCCCAGTTGGGTCCCCCAAGGGTCGGAAGCCCCCAGTTGGGTCCCCCAAGGATTGGAAACCCCCAGTTGGGTCCCCCGCGGGTCGGAAGCCCCCGGTTGGTTTCTCCAAAGGTTTGAAGACCCATGGTTGGGATTGAAGGCCCCAGTTGGGTCCCCCAAGGGTCGGAAGCCCCCAGTTGGGTCCCCCAAGGATCAGAGACCCCCAGTTGGGTTCCCCAAGGATTGGAAGCCCCCAGTTGGGTTCTCCAAGGGTTTGAAGACCCGTAGTTGGGTTTGAAGGCCCCAGTTGGGTTCCCCAAGGATTGGAAGACCCGTAGTTGGGTTTGAAGCCCCCAGTTGGGTCCCCCGCGGGTCGGCAGCCCCCGGTTGGGTCCCTGAGGGCGGGAGGTTCCCCGAGCAGATCCAGCAGTTCTCCAAGAAGGAGATCGAGGACCTGCTGCGCAAGGGCGCCTACGCCGCCATCATGGACGAGGACGACGAGGGCGCCAAGTTCTGCGAGGAGGACATCGACCAGATCCTGCTGCGCCGGACCACCACCATCACCATCGAGAGCGAGGGCAAGGGGTCAACGTTTGCCAAGGTAATTAACTGATTAATTAACTAATGAGGGACCACCACCATCACCATCGAGAGCGAGGGCAAGGGATCCACCTTCGCCAAGGTAATTAATGGTTAATTAACTAATGAGGGACCACCACCATCACCATCGAGAGCGAGGGCAAGGGCTCCACCTTCGCCAAGGTAATTAATGGTTAATTAACTAATGAGGGACCATCACCATCGAGAGCGAGGGCAAGGGATCCACCTTTGCTAAGGTAATTAGTTAATTAATTAATGAGGGACCACCACCATCACCATCGAGAGCGAGGGCAAGGGGTCAACCTTCGCCAAGGTAATTAACTGATTAATGGGTAATTAACTAATGAGGGACCACCACCATCACCATCGAGAGCGAGGGCAAGGGCTCCACCTTCGCCAAGGTGATTAATGGTTAATTAACTAATGAGGGACCACCACCATCACCATCGAGAGCGAGGGCAA
>NW_021938370.1:0-4635 GCF_001715985.3 Manacus vitellinus
TTGCCCCCATTGACTGTGTTGACCTCCTATTGACCACTCATTGCCCCCATTGACTGTGTTGACCTCCCATTGGCCACTCATTGCCCCCATTGACCGTGTTGACCCCCCATTGACTGCTCATTACTCCCATTGACCAGGTTGACCCCCCATTGACTGTGTTGACCCCCCGTTGACCCCCCCATTGCCCCTGTTTTGACCGTTGCCCCTTTATGAACCATGTTTGATCTTTTTAATTGGACCAATGTTGATGACGCCCATTGACCCCCATTGGCCCCAATTTGACCGTGGTTGACTTCACATTGACCGTGTGAACCCCTTGTGCCCTCCCCGTTGCCCCGTTGACCCCTGGTTTGCCCTCCGTTGACCACGTTGACCCCCCATGCCCCCAATGACGCACGTTGATCCCCCCGTTTGCCCCTATTGACCATGTTGATCTCCATTGGCTTTCCTGTTGACCCCCATTGGCCCCCATTTGACCAATTTGACTCTCCCATTGCCTCCGTTCGACCGCCGGTTCCCGTTGACCATCGTGACGCCCCATTGCCCCCCGTTGACCATGTTGAACCCCCGTTGCCCCCGTTGCCCCGTTGACCCTGTTTCCCCCCCAGGTGGGCCGCTGGCGGGAAGATGGTGCGCAGGGGCGGTTCAAAGCGTCGGCTGTCGGAGCGGGACGTGGGAGAGCATCTGCCGGGATCCATCCTGCTCTTCTGCCTCCTGCACTTCCGCGGCGACCGCAGGCCCGTGCGGGCCTTCGCCTGGGGCCCTCGTGGCCCCCCCGAGACCGCCCGCGCCCGCTGACGCCCCATCGCCCACCGCCCGGTGGAGACACCCCAAGGGGGCGCTTTGGGGGGGGCCAAGACCCATTTTGGGGGTTCCAGCCCCATTTTGGGGCGTTTTGGGCCCTTCCAGGCCCATTTTGGGACTGTTTGGGGGGGTCCAGACCTATTTTGGGGCCGTTTGGGGGGTTCCAGCCCCATTTTGGGGCCGTTTGGGCCCTTCCAGCCCCATTTTGGGGCCTTTTGGGGGGTTCCAGCCCCATTTTTGGGCCGTTTGGGCCCTTCCAGCCCCATTTTGGGGCGTTTTGGGGGGTTCCAACCCCATTTTGGGGCCGTTTGGAGGGTCCAGACCCATTTTGGGGCCGTTTGGGGGGTTCCAGCCCCATTTTGGGGGGTTCCAGCCCCATTTTGGGGCGGTTTGGGCCCTTCCAGGCCCATTTTGGGGTGGTTTTGGGGGTTCCAGCCCCATTTTGGAACTGTTTGGGTTGTTCCAGCCCCATTTTGGGACATTTTGGGGGGTTCCAACCCCATTTTGGAACTGTTTGGGTTGTTCCAGCCCCATTTTGGGGCCGTTTGGGGGGTTCCAGCCCCATTTTGGGACATTTTGGGGGGTTCCAGCCCCATTTTGGGACCGTTTGGGCCGTTCCAACCCCCTTTTCTTTCCCTTTCCCCATTTCTTTCCTATTTTATCCTATTTTTTTAATCCTTCTTTCATTTTTTTCCTATTTCCTTCATTTCTTCATCTTTTTCTTTTTCCCATTGTTTTTCTCCTTCTTTTCACTGTTTTTTCCCTTTTCTCATCTTTTTTTCCTTCTTTTTACTGTTTTTTTCCTTTTCTCATCTTTTTTCTCCTTCTTGTTACTATTTCTTCATTTTTTCATCTTTTTTTTGCATTTTTTTCCATTTTTCCCCATTTCTTAATCCTCTTTCCACAATTTTGCTCCATTTTTGCCGTTTTTCCCTCTTTTCCTCCACTTTTTCACTCTTTCCCCTCATTTTTTTGTTTTTTCCCTGATTTCCTCTTTTTTCTTTGTTTTCCCACATTTCCTCCCATTTTTCCTTATTTTTTCCCCCCATTTTTCCTTATTTTTCCCCCAATTTCCTTATTTTTCCCCATATTTTTCCTTATTTCCCCCCCCCATTTTTCCTTATTTTTCCCCATATTTTTCTTTATTTCCCCCCATTTTTTCCTTATTTTTCCCCCATTTTTCCTTATTTTTTCCCCCATTTTTCCTTATTTTTCCCTCCCCTTTTTCCTTATTTTTCCTCCTTTTTTTCTTATTTTTCCCCCATTTTCCTTCTGTTTTCCCCCATTTTTCTGGTTTTTCCCTATTTTCCCCAATTTTCCCCATATTTCACCTTTTCACCCATTTTTCACTATTTTTCCCCATTTTTCTCTCATTTCCCCCCATTTTCCTCCCTTTTTTCACCCTTTCCCCCCTTTTATTCCTTGTTTTCCCTATTTTCCCCCATTTTTCCCTCATTTTCCCCCATTTTTCCTCATTTTCCCCCTTTTCCCTCGTTTTCCCCCATTTTCCTCTTTTTCTCCCCATTTCCCTCCATTTTCTCACTTTTTCCCCCCGTTTTTTCCGTTTTCCCTTTTTCCCCGTTCCTCCTTATTTTTTCCCCGTTTCCCTCCATTTTTCCTCTTTTTTTCCCCTTTTTTCCCCAATTTTCCCCTTTTTTTCCCCCTCTTTTTGTCTCTTTTTTCCCGAATTTTCCCCCGTTTCTCCCCCTTTTTTCCTGCATTTTCTGCCCTATTTCGGGAGCTTTCCCGTTATTTTTCCCCCCTTTCTCCCCTTCCCCCCGTTTTTTGACTCGTTTTCCCCTTTTTTCCCCCCCCATTCCAGGCCCCGCCCACCCTGTACGGCCGATCCCGCGGGGCCGGGAAGGGAAAAGCCGAAGCCCCTCCCCCGTCCCCTGGACCCCCTCCCAGGCCGAGTGGCTGCGGAGACACAACCCCGAGGGGCTGTTCCAGGACGAGGGCTACCGGAAACACCTCCGGCACCAGTGCAGCAAGTGAGGTTTGGGGCGAAAAACGGCGATTTTGGGCAAAAATTGAGTTTGGGGCAAAAAACCCCGAATTCGGGCAAAAAACCCCCCCAGTCTGGGAGACACAACCCCGAGGGGCTGTTCCAGGACGAGGGCTACCGGAAACACCTCCGGCACCAGTGCAGCAAGTGAGGTTTGGGGCGAAAAACCCCGATTTTGGGCAAAAATTGGATTTGGGGCAAAAAACCCCGAATTCGGGCAAAAAACCCCCCCAATGTGGGAGACACAACCCCGAGGGGCTGTTCCAGGACGAGGGCTACCGGAAACACCTCCGGCACCAGTGCAGCAAGTGAGGTTTGGGGCGAAAAACCCCCATTTTGGGCAAAAATTCAATTTGGGGCAAAAACCTCTGAATTTGGGCAAAAACCCCCCCAATGTGGGAGACACAACCCCGAGGGGCTGTTCCAGGACGAGGGCTACCGGAAACAGAACGTATCTCCTCCGGCACCAGTGGCAGCCAAGTAGGTTTGGGGCGAAAAACGGTGATTTTGGGCAAAAATTGGATTTGGGGCAAAAACCTCTGAATTTGGGCAAAAACCCACCCCAATGTGGGAGACACAACCCCGAGGGGCTGTTCCAGGACGAGGGCTACCGGAAACACCTCCGGCACCAGTGCAGCAAGTGAGGTTTGGGGCGAAAAACCCCGATTTTGGGCAAAAATTGGATTTGGGGCAAAAACCCCCCAATTCGGGCAAAAACCCACCCAATGTGGGAGACACAACCCCGAGGGGCTGTTCCAGGACGAGGGCTACCGGAAACACCTCCGGCACCAGTGCAGCAAGTGAGGTTTGGGGCCAAAAACGGCGATTTTGGGCAAAAATTGAGTTTGGGGCAAAAAACCCCGAATTCGGGCAAAAACCCCCCCCAATGTGGGAGACACAACCCCGAGGGGCTGTTCCAGGACGAGGGCTACCGGAAACACCTCCGGCACCAGTGCAGCAAGTGAGATTTGGGGCGAAAAACCCCCATTTTGGGCAAAAATTGAGTTTGGGGCAAAAAGTCCCAAATCTGGGAAAAAAACCCCATATTTGAGGTGCAAGTCCGGGAGATTTGAGAGGGAGACTTTGGAGTTTGGGGCAGAAGGTTTGAGATTTGGGGTTCCAGCCCGGAATTTGGGGTGAAACATCCGAAATTTGGGGAAAAATGGGGTTTTTTTGCAAAAATTCAAGATTTGGGAAAAAAACGTGATTTTTGGGGAAATAAAGCAACTGAATTTAGGGTGGCAGCCCTGGAGGGCTCTACCAGGGCAAGGGGGGTGGGAAACAGCTCTGGCACCAGTGCTCTGAGTGAGATTTGGGGTGAAAAACAGCGATTTTGGGAAAAAACGCCTTTTGGGGTGAAAATGGTGGATTTTGGGATTTAAACCCCAAATGGTGGGTTTTGCAGCATAAACCCTGAATTTGGGGTGTGAGTCGGTGAGATTTGAGGGGGAACCTCAGAGACTTGGGGCAAAAAAACCACGATTTTGGGAAAAAAACCCGAAATTTGGGAAAAAATGGCGTTTTTGGGGTGAAAAACCCAAAATTGGGGAAAAAAAAAAGTCCGAATTTGGAGTGAGTGAAACCGGCGGGGTTTGGGTGAAAAACCCCTGGATTTGGGGTGGGCTTTGGGGTGAAATTTCGGGGGTTTTTGGGGCCCCCCAAACCCCAAATCTAGGGCGAAAAGCGCCGTTTTTGGGCTCCCGGCCCGGATTTGGGGTGAATTTGGGGGATTTTGGGTCGCAGGGTGCTGCTGAGGGTGAGGATGCTCCACTTCCTGCACCACGACGTCCTCGGCGAAGAGGCCCCCAAGGTGCTCGCCGGGACCC
>NW_021938371.1:0-1522 GCF_001715985.3 Manacus vitellinus
GGGCCGTGTCCGTGTGTCCGTCGGTGTCCGTGTGTCCGGCACTGACTGGGGCCGTGTCCGTGTGTCCCTCGGTGTCCATGTGTCTGGCACTGACTGGGGCCGTGTCCGTGTGTCCGTCAGTGTCCAGCGCTGACCTGCTCTGTGTCCATAGACCTGCAGGGCCTTGTCCGTGTGTCCGTCGGTGCCGGTGCTGACCCATCCCTGTGTCCAGGAAGCCGCGGGGCTGTGTCCGTGTGTCCGTCGGTGTCCGTGTGTCCGGCACTGACCGGGGTGCTGGGGCCGCGTCCGTGTGTCCAGAGACCTGTGGGGCCGTGTCTGTGTGTCCGTCGGTGTCCGTGTGTCCAGAGAGCTGTGGGGCCGTGTCCGTGTGTCCGTCGGTGTCCGTGTGTCCAGAGAGCTGTGGGGCCGTGTCCGTGTGTCCGTCGGTGTCCGTGTGTCCAGAGAGCTGTGGGGCCGTGTCCGTGTGTCCGTCGGTGTCCGTGTGTCCAGAGAGCTGTGGGGCCGTGTCCGTGTGTCTGTCGGTGTCCGTGGGTCCGGCACTGACCTGCTCTGTGCCCAGAGACCTGCAGGGCCCTGTCCATCTGTCTGTCAGTCCAAGAAGCATCAGGGCCGTGTCCGTCGGTGTCCGTCGGTGTCCGTCTGTCCGGCACTGACCCACTCTGTGCCTGGGGTGCTGTGGGGGCGTGGCCATGAATCCGTGTGCCCACCACTGGCCCGTGCTGTGTCCGGGAGCCATGTCTGTGTGTCCTTCTGTCCATGTACCACCACTAACCCGTACTGCATCCAGGAGCCGTGTCTGTGTGTCCTTCTGTCCATGTACCCATCACCAGCCCATGCTGTGTCCAGGGGCTGTGTCCGTGTGTCCTTCTGTCCATGTACCCACCCCTGACCCGTGCTGTGTCCAGGGGCCTTGTCTGTTTGTCCTTCTGTCCATGTGCCCACCCCTGACCTGTGCTGTGTCCAGGAGCCATGTCCATGTGTCCCTCTGTCCCTGTGCCCACCCCTGACCTGTGCTGTGTCCAGGAGCCGTGTCTGTGTGTCCTTCTGTCCATGTACCCACCACCAGCCCATGCTGTGTCCAGGAGCTGTGTCTGTGTGTCCCTCTGTCCATATACCCACCACTGGCCCATGCTGTGTCCAGGAGCCATGTCTGTGTGTCCTTCTGTCCACCTACCCAGCACTGGCCTGTACTGCATCCAGGAGCCGTGTCCATGTGTCCCTCTGTCCACGTCCCCACCCCTGACCCGTGCTGTGTCCAGGAGCCGTGTCCGTGTGTCCCTCTGTCCCCGTGCCCACCCCTGGCCCGTCCTGTGTCCAGGGGCCATATCCATGAATCCACATGCCCACCCCTGACCCATCCTGTGTCCAGGGGCCGTGTCCGTGTGTCCCTCTGTCCCTGTGCCCACCCCTGACCCGTCCTGTATCCAGGAGCTGTGTCCATGTGTCCCTCTGTCCCTGTGCCCACCCCTGACCCGTCCTGTATCCAGGAGCCATGTCCCTGCGTCCCTCTGTCCCTGTGCCC
>NW_021938372.1:0-2668 GCF_001715985.3 Manacus vitellinus
GAATTAGGGATGGGATACAGGGATAGCCAGAGCTGAGGGGGAACAGGAATGAGGGATGGGATACAGGGATAGCCAGAGATGAGGGGGAACGGGAATTAGGGATGGGATACAGGGATAGCCAGAGCTGAGGGGGAACAGGAATGAGGGATGGGATACAGGGATAGCCAGAGATGAGGGGGAACGGGAATTAGGGATGGGATACAGGGATAGCCAGAGCTGAGGGGGAACGGGAATTAGGGATGGGATACAGGGATAGCCAGAGATGAGGGACAGTGGGAATGAGGGATGGGATACAGGGATAGGGACACAGGGACACCCAGAGCCTCTGAAGCTGAGGGATAACAGGAATTAGGGATGGGATATGGGGGGGACAGGGACACCCAGAGCCTCTTAAGCTGAGGGATAACGGGAATTAGGGATGGGATATGGGGGGACAGGGACACCCAGAGCCTCCAAGTGCCCCAAAAAGAGGGATGAGGCGGCAGGGCAGCAGCTCCCTGTGGATCCCTGTGTATCCCTGTGTATTCCTGTGTATCCCTGTGTATCCTTATGTATCCCTGTGTATCCCTGTGACTCCCTGTGGATCCCTGTGGTTTCCTGTGTATCCCTGTGGCTCCCTGTGTATCCCTGTGTATCCCTGTGGCTCCCTGTGTATTCCTGTAGATCCCTGTGTATCCCTGTGTATCCCTGTGACCCCCTGTGTATCCCTGTGTATCCCTGTGGTTCCCTGTGGCTCCCTGTGGATCCCTGTGCATCCCTGTGGCTCCCTGTGTATCCTTATGTATCCCTGTGGATCCCTGAGGATCCCTGGGGCTCCCTGTGTATCCCTGAGGATCCCTGTGGTTCCCTGTGGCTCCTGTGTATCCCTGGGGCTCCCAGTGTATCCCTGTGTCTCCCTGTGTATCCCTGTGGCTCCCAGTGTATCCCTGTGTATCCCTGTGGCTCCCAGTGTATCCCTGTGTATCCCTGTGGCTCCTGTGTCTCCCTGTGTATCCCTGTGGATCCCTGTGACTCCCTGTGGATCCCTGTGGCTCCCTGTGTATCCCTGTGGCTCCCTGTGTATCCCTGTGTATTCCTGTAGATCCCTGTGCATCCCTGTGGCTCCCTGTGTATCCCTGTGCATCCCTGAGGATCCCTGTGGATCCCTGTGGTTCCCTGTGTATCCCTGTGCATCCTTGTGTATCCCTGTGTATCCCTGTGACTCCCTGTGTATCCCTGTGTATCCCTGTGGCTCCCTGTGTATCCCTGTGTATCCCTGTGGCTCCCTGTGTATCCCTGAGTATCCCTGAGTATCCCTGTGGCTCCCCGTGGCTCAGGGGGGCTCCCACCTGCACTTGAGGGTGTAGATGTTCCCCACGAACTTGACGAGCGAGGTCTGGGGCGGGCGCGGCACCAGGGACGGCACCGGGCGCACCCTGGGCGGGGGCGGCCGCGGCTCCTCCAACTTCTGCTGGAATTCTGCCCCCTCCTCCTCCCCCCGGTGCAGGGCGGCGTCCAGGGGCCTCGCCTGCCTCCGCTCGAACTCTGGGATGTGGCAAAAACCGGGATTGGGGGGCGGGGTTGGATTTTCCCAGACCCCTGTGCCCCCTCCGGCAGGGGGAGTTCCTTCTCCTGCTGGGATTCTCCCAGACCCCTGTTCCTTCTCCTGCAGGGATTCTCCCAGATCCCTGTGCCCTTCCCAGAGGGATTCTCCCAGATCCCTGTGCCCTTCCCAGAGGGATTCCCCCAGACTCCTGTTCCCTCTCCCACAGGGATTCTCCCAGGCCCCAGTGCCCTTCCTGCTGGGATTCTCCCAGACCCCTGTTCCTTCTCCTGCTGGGATTCTCCCAGATCCCTGTGCCCTTCCCAGAGGGATTCCCCCAGACTCCTGTTCCCTCTCCCACAGGGATTCTCCCAGACCCCAGTGCCCTTCCTGCAGGGATTCTCCCAGATCCCTGTTCCTTCTCCTGCTGGGATTTTCCCAGATCCCTGTTCCCTCTCCCACAGGGATTCTCCCAGACCCCAGTGCCCTTCCCAGAGGGATTCTCCCAGACCCCTGTTCCTTCTCCTGCAGGGATTCTCCCAGACCCCAGTGCCCCTCCTGCTGGGATTCTCCCAGACCCCTGTTCCTTCTCCTGCTGGGATTCTCCCAGACCCCAGTGCCCTTCCCAGAGGGATTCTCCCAGACTCCTGTTCCCTCTCCCACAGAGATTCTCCCAGACCCCAGTGCCCTTCCTGCAGGGATTCTCCCAGACTCCTGTTCCCTCTCCTGCAGGGATTCTCCCAGACCCCTGTGCCCTTCCCAGAGGGATTCTCCCAGATCCCTGTTCCTTCTCCTGCAGGGATTCTCCCAGATCCCTGTTCCCTCTCCCACAGGGATTCTCCCAGACCCCAGTGCCCTTCCCAGAGGGATTCTCCTAGACTCCTGTTCCCTCTCCCCGCAAGGATTCTCCCACACCCCTGTTCCCTCTCCCACAGGGATTTTCCCAGATCCCAGTGGCCTCTCCTCCAGGAATTCTCCCACACCCCCGCTCCCTCTCCTCCAGGAATTCTCCCGCACCCCAGTGCCCTTCCCAGAGGGATTCTCCCACACCCCCATTCCCTCTCCCACAGGGATTCTCCCACCCCCCCGCTCCCTCTCCTCCAGGGATTCTCCTGCACCCCAGTGCCCTTCCCAGAGGGATTCTCC
>NW_021938373.1:0-2235 GCF_001715985.3 Manacus vitellinus
GAGAGAGAGAGAGAGAGCAGCGTTCCAGAGGGAGAACTGCCCGGAATTCCGGCTGCCTCTTGCTCACCCTGATCCCCAGACAATTAACTATTGTCTTAATTTACTGGGATAAATGTGGGATTGGGTTTGGGAGCAATGACAAATGGAATTTCTCAAAAAATTCCACACAAAAGCTGCGCCGGCTCCAACCCTGACTCTGCGGAGAGAGCGGCGTTCCAGAGGGAGAACTGCCCGGAATTCCGGCTGCCTCCTGCCCACCCCGATCCCCAGACAAATAACTATCGTGTAATTAACTGGGATAAACGTGGGATTGGGTTTGGGAGTGATGACAAATGGAATTTCTCAAAGAATTCCACACAAAACCCACGCCGGCTCTGACCTCAAGGTTGTGGAGAGAGCGGGATTCCAGAGGGAGAAGTGCCTGGAATTCCGGCTGCCTCCTGCCCACCCCGATCCCCAGACAATTAGCTGCTGTGTAATTAACTGGGATGAGGTTGGGGACAAATGTGGGATTGGGTTTGGGAGCGATGGCGAAAGGAATTCAGGGAAATAAACTGACCAGGGGCATCCCGGGAAATGCTGCTGGGAATTCTGGGGTTTAACTGATTTCCTGGGGTGCCCAGGGGATGGATGGGGATGATCCCGAAGGTTGGAAGTGGGGGGGGAACGCTGGGAAATCCCTGGCCACGGGGTTTGAAGGGATTCAGGCCTTAAAGCTGCCCCTGGAATGAGGGAGTGGGTGGACACAGCAAATATTTGGATGCTCTTTTCCATGTTATTGCAGGAAATGATTCCCACTGGAGCCGAGATTCCCAGCGGAGCAGCGATTCCCAGGGGAGCAGAGCCTGCTGGTGCTGCCACCGGTGGGATGGGCTCCCTGGGAGAGCCTGGAAACGAGGATGAGGAACTAACGAGCCCGAGAATCCCAACAGCCCTTGGAGCTGTGGAGGAAACATTCCCGGGAAGAGGCAGCGCTCCGGGAAAAGGCGGGAAGAGCCGGGAAAACCATTTGGGTGCCAAGGTGTGGGAATAAGTCACTGATAAGGAACTTGGGCATGAGGAGGGATGTGGAAGCACCAGGGCTGTGATTCCCAGGAGGGACATGGAAGCACCAGGGCTGTGATTCCCAGGAAGGACATGGAAGCACCAGGGCTGTGATTCCCAGGAAGCACCAGGGCTGTGATTCCTGGGAAGGACATGGAAGCACCAGGGCTGTGATTCCCAGGAGGGATGTGGAAGCACCAGGGCTGTGATTCCCGGGAAGGACATGGAAGCACCAGGGCTGTGATTCCCAGGAGGGATGTGGAAGCACCAGGGCTGTGATTCCCAGGAGGGACATGGAAGCACCAGGGCTGTGATTCCTGGGAAGGACATGGAAGCACCAGGGCTGTGATTCCCGGGAGGGACATGGAAGCACCAGGACTGTGATTCCCGGGAAGGACATGGAAGCACCAGGGCTGTGATTCCCGGGAAGGACATGGAAGCACCAGGGCTGTGATTCCCGGGAAGGACATGGAAGCACCAGGGCTGTGATTCCCGGGAAGGACATGGAAGCACCAGGGCTGTGATTCCCGGGAAGGACATGGAAGCACCAGGGCTGTGATTCCCAGGAGGGATGTGGAAGCACCAGGGCTGTGACTCACAGGAACTGCTGATTCCCAGAGGCTTTCCAGGAGCAGGAAATGTGGGAATGTGATGCCAGCCGAACCCACTGTGTCTGGATTCGGATTTATCGGGATCGGGGGCACCCCAGGGCGCTCCAGCCCCCCCGGAGCCATCGGGAGAACCAGGGAAGAGACGGGAAGGGCCGGGAGGGCAGAGAGGCAGCGGCTTTCCCGAAATCCCACTGGGAATGCCCGTCAACAGGGAGGACCGAGACAGTCACACCAAGCAGGGAGAGGAGGGGAGAGGCCAGGGACACCCCCCCAACCCTCGGAAAAGCGGGAAATCCCAGGAAAGCCGTCGGAACTCACTCAAGTTGAGGGGCCCGTCCTCGTCCTGCGGCCACTGGGCCGTGGGCGACCCCGGCAGCGGGCTCAGCGCCAGCTTGGAGCTCTTCTCCTCGGGGTTCTTGGGAGACGGGGACCCCCCCAGCGCCGGCGGCACCTTCTTCAGCACGGGGGAGCCGGGCTGGGCCAGGGCCTTGGCGAAGCCCGGCGGGGATTTGATGGCTTTGTTGACGGCCCCCTCGGGCGGGCGCTCGGCCTTGGCCAGCGCCAGCAGCGCCGGCCGGGG
>NW_021938374.1:0-2427 GCF_001715985.3 Manacus vitellinus
GGAATGGCAGGGAAACAGGGAAATCAGGGAATGGATGTGCTGGTGATCCAATCCTGGGGGATCTGGGCCACCCACAACCCGACTTCTGAGCACTCGAGATGTTCCTGCCCAAACACCTCGCACATGGTCAGGGTCTGGGCTGGGAACGGCAGGGAAACAGGGAAAAATCAAAGTCAGGGAATGGATGTGCTGGTGATCCAATCCTGAGGGATTTGGGCCACCCACAACCTGAGTTTTGAGCACTCGGGATGTTCCTGCCCAAACACCTCACACGTGGTCAGGCTCTGGGCTGGGAACAGCAGGGAAACAGGGAAAAATCAAAGTCAGGGAATGGCTGAGGGAGGAGAGTGAGAGGGAGTGGATGGAGGAGCTGGAGTTCCAATCCTGGGGGATCTGGGCCACCCACAACCCGAGTTTTGAGCACTTGGGATATTCCTGCCCAAACACCTCACACAGGGTCAGGTTCTGGGCTGGGAACAGCAGGGAAACAGGGAAAACAGGGAAATCAGGGAATGGCTGAGGGAGGATGTGCTGGTGATCCAATCCCGAGGGATTTTGGCAACCCCAAACCCTTCTGTGGAGGATTAGAAGGACGAACTCAGGACATTCCTGTCCAAACACCTCGCACGTGGTCAGGCTCTGGGCTGAGAATGGCAGGAAAACAGGGAAACAGGGAAATCAGGGAATGGATGTGCTGGTGATCCAATCCTGGGGGATTTGGGCCGCTCAGAACCTGAGTTTTGAGGATGAAAACTCGGGAATATTCCTGCCCAAACACCTCACACGTGGTCAGGTTCCGGGCTGGGAATGGCAGGGAAAGCAGGGAAAATCCAGAAATCAGGGAATGGCTGAGGCAGGAGCACGAGGAGAAGCAGCCAGACACGCTGGTGCTCCAATCCCAGGATTTTGGGCTCCTACAATCCCAGTTTTGAGCATTGGGATGGTGAACTCTGGAATATCCCGAGGGATTTTATGGGATGGTGAACTCAGGAATACCCTGAAGGATTTTATGGGATGGTGAACTCTGGAATACCCTGAAGGATTTTATGGGATGATGAACTCTGGAATATCCCAAAGGATTTTATGGGATGATGAACTCTGGAGTATCCCGAGGGATTTTATGGGATGATGAACTCTGGAGTATCCCGAGGAATTTTATGGGATGAGGAACTCTGGAATATCCCAAAGGATTTTATGGGATGGTGAACTCTGGAGTATCCTGAGGGATTTTATGGGATGATGAACTCTGGAGTATCCCGAGGGATTTTATGGGATGATGAACTCTGGAGTATCCCGAGGGGTTTTATGGGATGGTGAACTCTGGAACATCCCAAGGGATTTTATGGGATGATGAACTCTGGAATATCCTAAGGGATTTTATGGGATGATGAACTCTGGAATATCCCAAAGGATTTTATGGGATGATGAACTCTGGAATATCCTAAGGGATTTTATGGGATGATGAACTCTGGAGTATCCTGAGGGATTTTATGGGATGATGAACTCTGGAGTATCCTGAGGGATTTTATGGGATGATGAACTCTGGAATATCCTGAGGGATTTTATGGGATGATGAACTCTGGAGTATCCCGAGGGATTTTATGGGATGATGAACTCTGGAACATCCCAAGGGATTTTATGGGATGATGAACTCTGGAACATCCCAAGGGATTTCTACCACCCCCACCCCTAATTGAGAGCACTGGGATGCTCCAAACACTCCTGAGGAGGCAGGAATATCCCGAGGGATGTTCACCATTCCATCCCTCATTCGGGATGCTCCGCACACCCCCGAGGGGCAGGAATATCCCCAGGGATTTTTATCAGCTCCATCCTTAATTTTGGATGCTCCGACCCCCCCTGCATGGGCAGGAAGGAGCTGGGAAGAGCGAGCAGGGCTGGGGGAGGACATGGATTGCTGCTCCAAGGTGGGAAAGGCCACTTTTCCCTGCCCCAGGGTGTTTTCCAGAGGGATCTGGAAGCCCAGCAGGGAGGGATCGGGACCTCGAGGGGATGATTTCCAGGGAAAGTCGTTAATTAGGAAAGGAAGGGCTGAGGGAGGGGTTTGGGGAGGGCAGGTCAGTCCCAGAGAACCCTGGAAAACTGCTGGGAAGGAACAGCACTGGGAATTGTGACACCGGAGCAGGACACACCCACCCTCTTAATTAACGCATTAATTAACCGAAAGGACCTGGAAAATCCTCCTGGATGGGGTGGAACAGACCCTGCCCGGCTCCAACCCGGTGCCAGGCCGTGGGATGGGAGGAGATTCCCGGGAAAACACCCACCTTTGGCGTCCTGAGGCTCCGGTTTGCTCCCGGGGGGCTCCGGGGACAGTTTGGTCCCGATCCGGGGCGGGGGCGGATCCAGCTGAGCCGAGCTTTTCTTCGGGATGGGAGGGGGGGAAGCCACTTCCATGGCCACCAG
>NW_021938375.1:0-13360 GCF_001715985.3 Manacus vitellinus
TTCCCATTCCAGGTGTCCCCATTCCCATTCCTGGTGTCCCCATTTCCATTCCTGGTGTCCCCATTCCCATTCCTGGTGTCCCCATTCCCATTCCAGGTGTTCCCACTCCAGGTGTCTCCATTCCAATTCCTGGTGTTTCCATTCCCATTCCTGGTGTCCCCATTCCCATTCCAGGTGTTCCCACTCCAGGTGTTTCCATTCCAGTTCCAGGTGTTCCCAGTCCCATTCCTGGTGTCCCCATTCCCATTCCAGGTGTTCCCATTCCCATTCCTGGTGTCCCCATTTCCATTCCAGGTGTTCCCATTCCAATTCCAGGTGTCTCCATTTCCATTCCAGGTGTCCCCATTCCCATTCCAGGTGTTCCCATTCCCATTCCTGGTGTCCCCATTTCCATTCCAGGTGTTCCCATTCCAATTCCAGGTGTTCCCATTCCCATTCCTGGTGTCCCCATTTCCATTCCAGGTGTTCCCATTCCAAATCCAGGTGTCCCCATTTCCATTCCAGGTGTCCCCATTTCCATTCCAGGTGTTCCCATTTCCATTCCAGGTGTTCCCATTCCCATTCCAGGTGTTTCCATTCCCATTCCTGCTGCCCCCATTCCTATTCCAGGTGTTCCTATTCCCATTCCAGGTGTTTCCATTCCAGTTCCAGGTGTTCCCATTCCCATTCCTGGTGTTTCCATTCCAGTTCCAGGTGTCCCCATTTCCATTCCAGGTGTCCCCATTCCCATTCCAGGTGTTCCCACTCCAGGTGTTTCCATTCCAGTTCCAGGTGTCCCCATTTCCATTCCAGGTGTTCCCATTCCCATTCCTGCTGCCCCCATTCCTATTCCAGGTGTTCCTATTCCCATTCCTGGTGTTTCCATTCCCATTCGTGGTGTTTCCATTCCAGTTCCAGGTGTCCCCATTTCCATTCCAGGTGTTCCTATTCCCATTCCAGGTGTTCCCACTCCAGGTGTTTCCATTCCAGTTCCAGGTGTTCCCATTCCCATTCCTGGTGTCCCCATTTCCATTCCTGGTGTTCCCATTCCAATTCCACGTGTCTCCATTCCAATTGCAGGTGTCCCCATTTCCATTCCAGGTGTTCCTATTCCCATTCCAGGTGTTCCCATTTCAGGTGTTTCCATTCCAGTTCCAGGTGTTCCTATTCCCATTCCAGGTGTTCCCACTCCAGGTGTTTCCATTCCAGTTCCAGCTGTTCCCATTCCCATTCCTGGTGTCCCCATTTCCATTCCAGGTGTTCCCATTCCAATTCCAGGTGTCTCCATTCCAATTCCTGGTGTTCCCATTCCCATTCCTGGTGTCCCCATTTCCATTCCAGGTGTTCCCATTCCCATTACAGTGTTCCCATTCCAGGTGTTTTCATTCCCATTCCTGGTGTTTCCATTCCCATTCCAGATGTTCCTATTCCCATTCCAGGTGTTCCCATTCCAGGTGTTTCCATTCCAGTTCCAGGTGTTCCCATTCCCATTCCTGCTGCCCCCATTCCCATTCCAGGTGTTTCCATTCCCATTCCAGGTGTTTCCATTCCCATTCCTGGTGTCCCCATTTCCATTCCAGGTGTTCCCATTCCCATTCCAGGTGTTCCCACTCCAGGTGTCTCCACTCCAATTACAGGTGTTCCCATTTCCATTCCAGGTGTTTCCATTCCCATTTCAGGTGTTCCCATTCCAGGTGTCCCCATTTCCATTCCAGGTGTTCCCATTCCAGGTGTCCCCATTTCCATTCCAGGTGTTCCCATTCCCATTCCTGGTGTTCCCATTCCATGTGTCTCCATTCCAATTCCAGGTGTTCCCATTTCCATTCCAGGTGTTTCCATTCTCATTCCTGGTGTACCCATTTCCATTCCAGGTGTTCCCATTCCCATTCCTGGTGTTCCTATTCCAGGTGTCTCCACTCCAATTCCAGGTGTTTCCATTTCCATTCCAGGTGTTCCCATTCCAGGTGTCTCCATTCCAATTCCAGTTGTTCCCATTCCCATTCCAGGTGTTCCCATTCCCATTCCTGGTGTCCCCATTTCCATTCCAGGTGTTCCCATTTCCATTCCAGGTGTCCCCATTTCCATTCCAGGTGTCCCCATTTCCATTCCAGGTGTTCCCGTTCCCATTCCAGGTGTTCCCATCCCCATTCCACGTGTCCCCATTCCCATTCCTGCTGCCCGCATTCCCATTCCTAGTGTCCCCAGTCTGCTCCCAATGTCCCAATTCCCATTCCAGGTGTTCCCATTCCAATTCCTGGTGTTCCCATCCCATTGCTATTGTCCCCATCCCATTCCTGATGTCCCCATTCCCATTCCAGGCATTCTCATTCCCTTTCCAGCTGTTCCATCCCATTCTAGGTGTCACCGCTGTCATTTCCCCTGCTGGTTTACCTTTAAACCAGCACACCAGGGCTGTGCCCAACGGGGGTCCCTGTGGATCATCCAACGCGGGTCCTCCCATGGCTGATGGAGTTGGAGCAGCGGCCGAAGCTCTTCCCGCAGTCGGGGCACTCGGGGCTTCTCTTACCGGTGGGTCCGTTGGTGGGAGGTCAAGGCAGAGCTGTCCCTGAAGCTCTTCCCACACTCCCCACACTTGTGAGGCCTCTCCCTGATGTGGATGCGAAGGTGGGTGTAGAGGGTGGAGCTGTCCCACATTCCCTACACGTGTAGGGCTGTTCCCCAGTGGGGATGTGCTGGTGGCTGAGCAGCTTGGTGCTTGTGCTGAAGCTCTTCCCACATTCCAAGCACTTGTAGGGCCATTCCCTGGTGGGGATGCAGCGGTGTTTGCAAAGGCTGGAGCTGTCCCTGAAGCTCTTCCCACACTCCGCACACGTGTAGGGCCGTTCCCACTGTGGATCATCTGGTGTCGGAGCAGGGTGGAGCTCTGATTGAAGCTCTTCCCACACTCCTCACACGTGTAGGGCCTTTCCCCACTGTGGATCCTCTGGTGTTGGAGCAGGGCGGAGCTCAGTTTGAAGCTCTTCCCACACTCCCCACATGTGTAGGGCCGTTCCCCAGTGTGGATGCGACAGTGGTTGCGGAGGTTGGTGCTCTGCCTGAAGCTCTTCCCACACTCCTCACACGTGTAGGGCCGTTCTCCACTGTGGATGTGCTGGTGCCCCAGGAGGTTGGATCTCTTGCTGAAGCTCTTCCCACATTCCAAGCACCTGAAGGGTTTCTCCCTGCTGGGAGGCTGCTCAGGGACCACCAGCTCGCAGCTCCGCCTCAAGCTCCGGCCTCCTTGGTACACGCTGGCTCTTTCCTCCTCACAGCCCCCTGGGCTGGCTTTGGAGCCCCTCCTGCGGGGGCATCTCCGGCCCTTTTCCTCCCCGCTGCCTTCCTGCGCCGGGGAGCCCTTCAAAACGGCCTCTCCCACCAGGCTCTGCCGGGGGGATTTGTCCTCCGCGCTCTCCGGCCTCACCTCGGGGCCTGGGGCAGGAACCAACAAGGACACGCAGGGGATTTGCCTCCGGCCCACAGGGAAGCCCAAGGACATCCCCCCAACTCCGGCCCCACCAGGACGGCCACAAAAGACAAAAGACCCACCCAAAGGGGCACTGACTTCCTCCTCACCTGCCTGGGGGGCCCAAGGCATCTTCCTCTTCCTCGCAGCCTCCTCCTCCATCCGCCCAAGCTTTGGGAAGCAGAAATCCTGATGGGGGTAAAAACAAGGGGTGAGCGCGTTGCCTTGGGGGTTCCTCCTGCCCAAGTCCAGCTCTAGGACTCACCGGGCATCTTGTGTCCATAAAAACCCCCAAAACACCAACATTAAGCCCAAATTCCCCTCCCAGGAGTTCCCCCTCTCTGCTCTCTGGGGTTAGGGGGTCCCCCCTGTCTGGTCTGATGGTACTTCTGCCTGCATTGGGGGTCCCCCTTCTCCGGGCTGTCGGGGGTCCCGCAGCTCCGGGGGGTTCCCACTCACCGGGGTCCCCTTGAGTGTTGCCAGGGGGGTCCCAGGGCTCACTTCTCCCCACTCTGCCTCCCGGGGCCGGCCGGCCCTCCTCTCTCGGCTCCCCCCCTCGCAAACCTCTTGGCGCTCTCGGCTCCCACCCCGCCTCAAGGCCCCCCCTCCTCTCCACACTCCAAGGCCTTCCCCCTCTCCGGGACCCCCGCTTAAGGGGCCCGGCGCTCCCTCTCTGCTCCCCCCCCTCCAGCATTCCGGGGGTCCCCCAGCTCCGGGATCGCCCCTCTCCGCTCTCCCCACTCCGCGGCTACCGGGGTTCCCCCCCGGCTCTCACGGGGGCCCCCAAACCGCTCTCGCCCCCCCCGCCATTGCCCAGCGACCGCCAGGACCTTTTGGCTGCTCTTCTTTGTGCTCCCGCTCGGCTCCTCCCTCGGCTGGGCCGCCGCTTTTGGCGGGTTTCCTCCTCCGGGATCCGCCCCCTGCAGCCCTTCCCCCCCTGGACCAGCCCCCTTGGGCCTCCCTTGGGCCCCCCTTGGGCCCCCCTTGGGCCCCCCTTGCCCAATAAGTCTGATTATAGAGACAAGCAATTGGTTTTAACCCACAAAACCCAAATGTATAACCCAGCACCCTGGGGCATGAACAAAGTGGTTTTCCTTGGCCCCCCCCCGAGTCCAAAGTAAAGGGAGAGGGGAAAAAAACCTGCTGGTGGGAGAGCTGTTGCAGTCTGGTCAGAAGTGGTGATTGCAGTCCAGTTGAGGGTGGTGGTCTCAGTCTGGTTGAGAGTGGTGAGCTGCAGCCTTCCTCTGGATCCCACGAGTGGTGGAAAGGTTCTGAAACTCCAGGTTTATATATTCTCCAGTTCAGGCAGGAATGGTCAGTGATTCCCTCAGAGCGGGGAATTCCATAAAAGGATGCTTAGTTCTTCCCTCAGAGCGGGGAATTCCATAAAAGGATATGAGAATTCTCAGAGCGGGGAATTCCATAAAAGGGTATGAGGACAGGGACACCCCCCCCACCTCGCAGGCCCCCTCCCCCCCCGACAACAGTTCCTGGGAAAATGGCATGGAAGGCCATAGAATACACACTTTTGGGCTACACCCATCCAGTGAGGAATCGGTCCCAGCTGTTCTAACTAGGACACTGTGTCCGTCATCGCTGCCATCATCATCATCATCGGCCTCGTGGCAGTCGGTGTCTGGAAGCTCTGATCCGGTAACTCCCGGGATGGGGGTCGGGAAGGGGCACGGATCCGCCCGGCAGCATTCCGGGGATCCTGTGCCATGGGTGCTGATCCCACTTTCTTTCCATAGGGAAGAGGGAGGGGAATGGATACGACCCTGCGCCCACCAGTGAGTCCCAGCAGCGTGTGTGGATCCAGATCCTCTGTGCAGGGATCCCAGGATGGATGCCGGGATTCCAGAGGGGAATGGGGGCCTAATGGCTGGAGCGGAATTGGAAGGGGATTGCAGCTCAGGGCAGGATTCCAGAGTGGGGTCAGGTGGAATTGTGGACTGGGATCAGGGCTGGATTCTGGAGTGGGATTGGCGTGGGATGAACAGAGCAGGATCAGGTGGGAATCTGGAGCAGTTCCTACTCTGCCTGGGCTCCACAGTCGGTTCTATCCCCTGGGATGGGAACAGGGACATGGTGACTCCTTTCCCTGCTCTCATCCCAGCAGGAATCACGGCCTGAGTGATCCTGGAGCTGGATCCGCCCCTTCCCTCTCCCTGTGGAAAGGCAGGAGCTGCTGGCAGACCTCATCCCGCTGCTCCCACCCACCCCGGCCGCCCTGCGGCTCTTCCCAATGGATCAACTTCCTGCTTTTTCCCGTGTGAAACCCAGGACCACAATTATTCCTGAGGCTTTAATTTGGGTGTGAAAATCTCCTGCTTTGGGCAAGAAATCCTGGCTCCTCCTCCGGCATCCGGCAGTTCCTCTGTGGGAACCAGGAATGGGAATGGGGACAGGGGGGGACTGGGATGGGGACATTGGGGACAGGGATGGGGACACTGGGAGTAGGTTACAGACATCAGGAATGGAAATGGGAACTCCAGGAATGGGAATGGGGACATTGGGAGCAGGTTGGAGTCACCAGGAATGGGATTTGAGACACCGGGAATGGTAATGGGGACATGGGAGACCAGGATAGGGATAGTGGGGACAGGAACGGGGACACTGGGAGCAGGTTGGCACAGCAGGAAGTGGGAATGGGGACAGGGATGGGAACCCCAGGAATGGGAATGGGGACAGGGATGGGAACCCCAGGAATGGGAATGGGGACAGGGATGGGAACGTGTCTCTCCAGGAGTTGGTTCAATCCAAAGGTGGGTCCCTGGCTCGAGGCCACGGGAAGCCCCTTCTTTGGGAATGTCTGGGAACCAGGTGTCAGAGGTTTGAAAAGAGGTGTTGGAATTGTTTCCCAGTGTCCCCCCATTCCCATCTGTGTCTCCCGGGATGGGGTGGGTTGGAGCGGAGCCGCAGGCGCTGGGCAGGGGCAGTGGGGGGAGGGCGGCTCTCGGGGACACCGCGGTGGCCGCGGGGAGGGCGGGGGGTCCTTTGTTTGGGGGCTTTTGGGGTTTGTCCGGGACCGGACAGAGCGGGAGCTGATTTTGGCCACCTCGTTCTCTTTTCCTGAGAGGAAGTTTTTTCCCCACGGGACACCTCGTGGAGAACGACCGAGAGAGAGAGAGAGAGAGAGCCCGACCCATCTGGGAGCGAGGTGTTCTGCTTTGGGGACTGCCCTGGGAAAAGGGACTCCTTCACTGCTGGCTGCGAGCACACGGGGCTGAGAGAGCTTTGAACTGCCGGGACAGTTTCTCCCCCCCACCTGGGGGTTTGGGACTTTGTTTTGTTTCTTCTGAAAGTTTTTGGTTGCACCATTTGTTGTTTATTCATATTTTCTTAATAATAAGCTGTTTCTTTTCCTTTTCCACACTTCCACCTGAAGTCTCTTAATTTCTAAGTTGTAATCTTGTTTAACCAAGACCCAGTGCCCTCAGGGGGAGGAGGAGGAAAGGAGACCAAGAGGTGCTGTTGCCACTCAAACTGCAGAGGAACAGCCTGTGCCAGTAGCAGCTGCCCCTCTACAGAAGAAATCCAAGACCAAATCAGCTCAGTTAGTGAGGGATGAAGGGGAAGCAGAGCCCTCAGAACAGGAGCAAGAGGCAGGGCCAGAGGTAATCACCAGATCCCCATCCCAGGCTGAGCTGTGAGAGATGTGAAAAGATTTCAGCCTCCAGTTGGGAGAGCCCCTGCTGACCTGGCTGCTCCAGTGCTGGGATATCATGGCCCAGCATATGGAACTAGGTGGGAGTGCAGCCAAGCACCTGGGATCCCTGTCCTGGGATGTTGGGATTGACCAGGGGATTGGGAAGAGGACAGACAGGGGATGAGAGCTGGGTACAGGCTTGGGAATTGCCAGGAGGGCTTTTGAAAGGAGTGTAGGGGAAAGGGATGTCTAAGAAAAAGTCCCTCAGGAGAGGGAAGCAGAGAGGCTGTGTTTTCACCCCAACACAAGGGTCTGCGGGGCAGAACAGAGAATATGCCCACAGAAGATTCTTGTGCGTCCGTCTTTGCAGTTCTGACAGGCACTTCTTGTCACAGCCTGTCCTCTCCATTCCAGAATAGGCCCTGGCAACCAAAGAACCAACACCCCACACCATAGTGCAGACCAACCCATGTGCTTTGGGCCCTTTTGTTGTCCTATCCATTCTGGACTATCCTCTCCATCCCGGAATAGCCTCTGGAAACCAAAGAACCAAGCCCCCACCATGTGACAGTTCAACCCCATCCGTGTGCCAAGGGCTCCTTTGTGGTGTCACAACCTGTCCTCTCCATTCTGGAATAGCCCCTGGAAACCAAAGAACCAACACCTCACACTCCCACAGTGCAGCCCCACCTGTCTGCCACGGGACTCTTTGGGATGTCACGGCCTTTCCCCCAGGAAACAAAGCCTGGAACCTTTGGGTTTCACATGCAGTTGGGGGGCCACCCTGGGCACTCCACGGGCAGCAAGAGCTTTCTGTCCTGCCACCTTTTGTCTGGCAGGAATCTGCAGCTGTGTTCAGTTTGGGCAGTCAGACTGGTAATTTCAGCGCAGGGCTCCTGCAAGTGAACGACAGCCCTTCCCTCCAGGAAAGAAACCCCTTACCCTTTGTCTCTTCTCCTGTTCCTTAAAACACAACCTGCAGGGGAGCTTTCTGGGATCTCTTCTCTTGGGAATTGGGAAGACAGACCCACTCCCATGTTTAACACCTCAGGCAAAACCACCCTTTGAACACCTTTCCCAACCCTCCCCAACCTTTCCCAAAGTCCAGATTTTACAGGTGTCCTGTAATTATGGCCCAATCTCACCCAAGCCCACAAACCAGGACAGAAACCTCTCAGCCTCACGCTGCCTCCTTCCCATTGCTGTGCCTTATGTGCAGGCAAAAGGCCTTAAAATCAAGTACCCAAAATTCATGGCCTGTTCTTTTTCCCACAAAAGAAGGCGTGGTGAACTCTCCAGACCAGGGAATTGGAAGATCTCCCCAAAACTCCTTTGGTACACGCTGCAGGGCCAACGATTCCTCTGCTCTGCCCTGTCGGCGCTGCTTTGTCTCATCTGGGTCCCCAGAAACCGTCAGCGAAAGCCGGGGAATAAAATCTCTGAGCAGTTGGTTGGGTTCCAGAGGTGACCCTACTTCATTCAGCACTCAAGGGACACAGGAATTGCTCTCTAACACATGTACATCAGTTCTCAAAACTTTTAAGTATTTCTACATTTTAGCAGACAAAGGAATTCCTGTCCATTGGCTTACCAGTTCTCTGCAGGAATTCTTCTTCTCTCTTCTGTTGGCTCTTGATTTCTCACTTTGCATGATGCTTAGTCCACAGTTTTTGTCCTTTTCTTGTCTTTTCCCTAGATAGGGAGAGCCTCAGTAACTGTCTGTGTTAGTTTTGTCTTTGTCTCTGGTTTCTCTAAGGGTGTTTGTGGTTTAGAAATTCTGCCTTCTTGGTGTCCAGGTCTCAAAAATAGATTTCTCTGCCAGGTCTCTGACCACTGAAATATGGCAGGCCTTAAACTTTTCCTTTGTTTTTCTAACAAATGGCCATGGCCCAGAACTTGTCCATCATCCATTGTCTCTTGCCCCCATTCAATCTCCTGCCAGCAGTTTCTCCCCACTGCTGGGTGGGCTCCTTTGTCAAGCACTAGAACTTGTTGGGTAACAGGCCCAGTCCTGTTGCCTATTTTTCGTGGGGATGTGCAGGAGGGCATTGAGTCTTCCCTGAGCAAATTGGCAGAGGACCCCAAGCTGGCTTGCAGTGTGGATGTGCTGGAGGGTAGGAAGGCTGTGCAGAGGGACCTGGACAGGCTGGACCTCTGGGCCGAGCCCGTGGGCATGAGGTTCAAGAGTGCCTTTGGTGCCTTTGGGGCCTGTGGCCACAAGAACCCCCTGCAGCTCCAGGCCGGGGGCAGAGGAGCTGCAAAGGGTCCCCGTGGGAGAGGCCCTGGGGGTGCTGGTGGACAGAGGCTGAACCTGAGCCAGCGGGTGCCCGGGTGGGCAAGAAGGCCAAGGGCAGGCTGGCCTGGATCAGAAAGAGTGTGGCAGCAGGAGCAGGGCAGGGATTCTTCTGCTGGACTGGGCACTGGTGAGGCCACCCCTGGAGTGCTGTGTCCAGCTCTGGGCCCCTCAATTCAGGGAGAACCTTGAGGGGCTGCAGTGGGTGGAGAGCAGGGCAATGGAGCTGGGCAAGGGTCTGCAGTGCATGGCCTGTGAGGAGCAGCTGAGGGAGCTGGGCTTCTCCAACCTGGAGAAGAGGAGGCTCGGGGCTGACCTTCTCCCTGTCCCCAACTTCCTGACAGGAGGCTGGAGCCAGGTGGGGGTCAGCCCCTTCTCCGAGGCAACAGGCGACAGGACAAGAGGACACGAGGCCCTGCCTGTCAGGGGCTGTTTGTCAGGGACAGGAGCAGGAGTTTTTGGAGAGAAACAGGGATTAGGTATTGAAATGGGCTGCCCAGGGAGGTGGTGGAGTCAGCGTCCCTGGAGGTGTTTAAGCAAAGACTGGCCATGGCACTGAGTGCCGTGCTCTGCTTGACGTGCTGGGGATGGGGCGTAGGCTGGACGCCGGTTGATCTCACAAGTCTCTGCCAAGCTCAGGGACTCTGGGCTTCTGTGCCACCCCAGCCTTTGGGGACAGCGTGCTGGTGGCTCAGAGGCTCCGTCCTTGCCTTGCCTTGCCCATCTCCTGGCTGCCAGGCAAGGGCCTTGTGACATCACAGCCTCTGTGGAACAGCGCGGGGGCTGAAAAGTGTCAGTGCTGCGTCCCCGTGCCCAGAGCCTGGGCAGAAGTCGGCTGGCAGGGACGGGCAGAGACTGTGCAGAGGTGTCAGCTCGTCCCGCAGCAGCACCATGCCCAGCCAGGGCATCTCCTGGCTCCTCAGGCTCTCGGTGCTCCTGCTCTTGCCTGGCCCACTGGAGCCTTGCAGCCGTGCCACAGGTGCCATTGCTGAGAACCGGGGTTTGCCTTGGATGGCCCCTTGCCAGAAAAGGCAGGAGAGGCTGGAGAGAGGGGAAGGAGGGGGGTCAGGCCGCTGGGATGGTGCCGGCGGGCCGTGAGCCCGAAGCCAGCAAGGCCTTGGGCCCACCCGGTGTCAGGGGAGGACTGAGAGCCCCCAGGGAGGAGGAAAGCTGGGCAGGCCCCAAGGCTCCTGGGCCTCTTCCTTGGCAGCCCTTTGGCCAAGGCCCCGAGGCAGAGGTGGGGCTCAGCCCCTGCCCAGCAATGGGGCACAGGCTGAGCCCCAGGGACACCAGACCCAGGCGGCCTGAGCTCTTCTTCCTGCAGCGTCTGCCTGGGGCAGCCCAGCCAGGCCTGAGTCTCTGCAGGAGAGGCCAAGCCCAGCCAGAGAGGGCTCAGCCCTCTGAGGCTGCACTCACTGCAAAGGGAACAAAACATTGGCCCAGAGGACATCCTGCCCCCAAATGGAGAACTGGAAAGGTCAAGAAGAAAAAAGTCACCCCCCTCCATTACTCAAGAAATGTTCAGACCTCTTTCCTAAAAGCATCCAGGACTCAGGTCACCCAGTTTTCTCTCTGACAAGGCTTTGCAGGGGCTGCTTGGGAAAGGGAAGCCCTGGGGCCCCAGTGCAGATGGTGGGGCTGCACTCTGGGGGGGTCGGCCTTTGGCTCTTGGCTTCCAGGGGCCCCCAGGAGTCAGTGAGCCGGGCTGGGGACGAGGGGCAGGACTGGCTGGGATTGCCTCTGGGGCCTGGCCCAGAAAATGGAAGTGTCCCCATGGGGGCAGCTGGAAAGGGCCCAGGAAGGAAATGCTGCCCCAGCGCAGGCTGTGGCAGTGGGGAGTGTGCAGGGGGAGGAGGCTGGGCCAGAGCAGGGCTGGGCAAGAAGGGCCAAGCCGCGGGTGGGTTCTCCCCCGGCCCCCAGGGCCCAGCCCCTGATGGGAGGGCCTTGGGCAGGGCCTGGGGCGACTGCAGGAACCTCCGAGGCAGCCCAAGGGCCGTGCTTTTGGCAGGCAGGTTGACAGGCCCAGCTCTCTGCAAGAGAAGTTGAGGGCTCTGAGCCAGAGAGGGAATGAGAGCCGGGTCCAGGCTTGGGAATTGGCGGGAGGGGAAAGGGATGTCTAAGAACAAGTCCCTCAGGAGAGGGAAGCAGAGAGGCTGTGTTTTGACCCCAGCACAAGGGTCTGCAGGGCAGAGCAGAGAATATCCCCCACATGAGATTGTTGTGCATCCCTCCTTGCAGTTGTGACAGGCACTTCTCTTCAAAGGTCGTTCTGTGAGCGTCTTCTTGTTCTTTCCAGGTGGGATGCAAGCGGTGGGTGGGCCTTTGGCACTGGAGGGAGGACAAGCAAGTTGAGCATTTTCCTACCAGTGTGAATCAGATGTTAATTCTGGTGGGCTGTATCCTTGGTGAATCTAAGCACATCCCTTGGCATTTGTTTTTTTTTCCGGGTGGTTCGCAACCTGAGAAGCATCAGCAGAGTGGGAAGGAGGTCCCTGCAGTCAGAGGTCAGTGTAAAGGAAACTGAGAGGGGAGCTTTGGTGAGAATGTTGCCCTCTGAGGGGATCTGTCAGTGTGTGCCTTCCCTGGGGGATTTCTTTGCAGTGGCCGTGCCTATTGCCAGGGGAGCAGAGCCACAGGCCCAGGAGCCGAGCGACAAGGTCAGGTGCTCTTGTGCTGGCCTGGTGGGCAAGGGCAGGGGATTGCAGGGCTCAGCAATGAAGCATTTCCCTCTTCTCTTTGGAGGGAATGTTGCACTCTGAGGGCATCCATCAGTTTGTGCCTTTGCCTCTGCGATGCTGAAAAACCCAGTCCGAAGAAATGCTCAGAGACTTTGGATCTTTGAGCAGCAAAGGGATTTATTGCCGACGTCGGCAGCGAGCGTGGTTCGCACCACAGAGAACTTGGTCGAGAGTTTCACACAATATCGGGGTTGTATACAATTTTCATATATGATTAAATATGATAAATCATATTCACCTGATCACAACATCTCTCTATACATATTAATAATGGGCAAAGCTCGGGCGGAGCTCAGGCGGAGCTTCTCTTGGCCCTCAGTTCTGGGAGGGGTTTAGGTGAGTCTGGGGTCTCTGCTCCTCTCCATCAGTCCCCAGTGTCCCCATCCTGGTCCCTCATGTTCCCACTCCATTCCTGCTGTTCCCATTCCCAGTGTGACCATCCCATTCCTGATGTCCCCATTCCCAGTCCCTGGTGTCTCCAACCTGCTGCCGATGTCCCCGTTCCCTTTCCTGGTGTTGCCATCCCAGTTCCTGCTCTCCCCAGGCTGTTCCCAGTGTCCCCAGCGTGGTCCTCCAGGTCCCCATTCCCATTCCTGGTGTCCCCATTCCCATTCCTAGAGTTCCCAACCCAGTTCTGTTTTCCCCATTCCCATTCCTGGTGTCCCCATTCCCATTCCTGATGTTCCCATCCCAGCTCTGTTTTCCACATTCCCATTTCTGTGTGTCCCCATTCCCAGTTCCTGCTGTCCCCAACCTGCTCCCAATGTCTCCATTGCTATTCCTGGTGTCTCCATCCCATTCCTGATGACCCCAGCCTGTTCCAGTGTCCCCAACCTTCTCTTGGTCATCCCATCCTGTTCCTGGTGTCCCCATCCCTGTCCCCATTGTCTCCTGGTGTTCCCATTTCCATTCCTGATGTCTGCAACCTACTCCCAGTGTTCCCATCCCTGTCCCCAATGTCCCAACCCAGTCCCGACGTCCCCATTCCAAATCCTGGTGTCCCCAACCTGCTCCCAGTGTCCCCATCCCTGTCCCCAATGTCCCCATCCCAGTCCCCCCTGTCCCCATTCCCATTCCTGGTTCCCACAGAGGAACTGCCGGATGCCGGAGGAGGAGCCAGGATTTCTTGCCCAAAGCAGGAGATTTTCACACCCAAATTAAAGCCTCAGGAATAATTGTGGTCCTGGGTTTCACACGGGAAAAAGCAGGAAGTTGATCCATCGGGAAGAGCCGCAGGG
>NW_021938376.1:0-1538 GCF_001715985.3 Manacus vitellinus
TTGGGGTTGGTGGTGACAGTGACATTGATGGTGACAGTGACGGGGCTGGTGGGATGAGGGTGGTAGGGATGGGGATGGGGGCAATGGGGATGATGATGATGGTGACGGTGACATTGATGGTGACAATGACAGGGCCGGTGGGACTGAGGGTGGTGAGGGCGGTGATGGGGACAATGGGGATGATGATGATGATGGTGACGGTGACATTGATGGTGACAGTGATGGGGCTGGTGGGAGTGAAGGTCGTGGCATTGGGGTGATGGGGACAATGGGGATGATGACAATGATGATGATGATGATGATGATGATGATGATGACGATGGTGACATTGGGGTTGATGGTGACAGTGACATTGATGGTGACAATGACAGGGCTGGTGGGACTGAGGGTGGTGGGGATAGGGATGGGGGCAATGGGGATGATGATGATGGTGACGGTGACATTGATGGTGACAATGACAGGGCCGGTGGGACTGAGGGTGGTGAGGGCGGTGATGGGGACAATGGGGATGATGATGATGATGGTGACGGTGACATTGATGGTGACAGTGATGGGGCTGGTGGGAGTGAAGGTCGTGGCATTGGGGTGATGGGGACAATGGGGATGATGACAATGATGATGATGATGATGATGATGATGATGATGACGATGGTGACATTGGGGTTGATGGTGACAGTGACATTGATGGTGACAATGACAGGGCTGGTGGGATGAGGGTGGTGGGGATAGGGATGGGGGCAATGGGGATGATGATGGTGATGATGGTGATGGTGATGACGATGGTGACATTGGGGTTGGTGGTGACAGTGACATGGATGGTGACAGTGACATTGATGGTGACAGTGACAGGGCTGGTGGGAAGAGAGTGGTGGGGATGGGGATGGGGGCAATGGGGATGATGATGATGATGACGATGACATTGGGGTTGGTGACAGTGACATTGATGGTGACAGTGATGGGGCTGGTGGGAGTGAAGGTCATGGCATTGGGGTGATGGGGGCAATGGGGATGATGATGATGATGGTGACGATGACATTGGGGTTGGTGGTGACAGTGACATTGATGGTGACAGTGATGGGGCTGGTGGGATGAGGGTGGTGGGGATGGTGATGGGGACCAGAGGGGTGACAATGGCAATAGGGGTGACACTGGCGGCGGTGATGGTGACACTGGGGGTGGTGATGGTGACACTGGGGGTGACAGCGATGACAGGGGTGATGCTGGGGGTGCCGACGGTGACACTGGGGGTGGTGATGGTGACAGTGAGGGAGCTGATGGTGACACTGAGGGTGGTGATGGTGACACTGGGGGTGACAGCGATGACAGGGGTGACACTGGGGGTGGCGATGGTGACGCTGGGGGTGCCAAGGGTGACAATGGAGATGGTGATGGTGATGCTGGAGGTGCCGACGGTGACACTGGGGGTGCTGATGGTGACACTGAGGGTGGCGATGGTGACAATGGAAGTGCTGCTGATGACACTGGTGGTGCCAGCGATGACAGGGTGACACTGGGAGTGCTGATGGTGACCCTGGGGG
>NW_021938377.1:0-1613 GCF_001715985.3 Manacus vitellinus
GCTGTCTCGGAGCCGCCAGCTCTCTCCCACACGGACCTTGGCCCCGGATGTCACCACAGTGACACCGGGGGGTCGATGGGAGCTGAGCTGCCGAGGAGAGGAAGAACCACCCTGGATAAGGGATGGGGTGGAAATATCTCCCCAAAACTGGTGTCTGGGGGGGTTCTGCTTTTCCTCTGCACCTCTCAGGGAGTCATGGGATCCTGGAATGGTTTGGGCTGGAGGGGACCTTAAGGATCATCCCATCCCAGCCCTTGCCATGGGCAGGGACACCTTCCACTATCCAAGGTTGCTCCAGCCTGGCCTTGAACACTTCCAGGGATGGAGAAGCCACAATTCCCTTCATCCCCCTGCGTTCCAGGACTCCAAACACCCTGGATCCCAGAGCAGCTCCAGGTGCGGAAGGAGCCCTGAGCACCCCAGACTGCTCTGATTTTGTGGGATGACAACCACAGGGCTGGGAGGGCTCCCAAATTCCAGATCTCAAATCCCACCCCGTGTTCCCTGCCGTTATCCATATGGATGAATACGTGGCTCCTGTGGGAATGGGATGATCCTGGCTTGGCTCTGACGAACAGTCTGGACCCAGAACTTTGAGGGACACCAGCACAAAAAGTAACTTTTGCCCAATTATGGGTGATTTTAATATTAAAATATATCTATATATATGCTAATGAGCCTCATGACGCTAATGAGGATGTGACTCCACCCCTCAGCTCTGGGTTTGGATCTGCCACAGGCAGCACCTGAGGCAGGAGATGGGATTGGACTGGAATGAGGGGGCAGGAAATTCCCTGGCACAGAAGAAGAGACAAAGGGATCTTGGAGACTGTCCTGTCCCTGCTCCGAGTGGGAATGTCGCCCCTGGAAGCTGCTCCGTCGGATCCTCATTAATCCCACATTAACCCAATATTATCCTGGTTATCGTGCTCCTGCTTTTATCAACGGAATTCTAGATCTAGGTGTCTGTTGCCCCAATAAACCCCACAATTCCAGACTCTGGGATCCTAATTAAGGCCAACCAGACTCACTGTGCCCAGTCAGTGACTAATCTTGACTCCTCTGATTCCTGGGGATCCTTGGGACACGATGGGATGTGATTTATCCCGGATTTCTGACTCTTAATGCCAAAGACACGCAGGCAGGAGAAAGGGATTACACAGGAAATTCCGTAGGATAAATGGAGGGAACCACTTCCACAACATGAAGGGGGAAGGGAATTAAGGAAGAGTCAAAGACACAGGACCCTTGGGAGAAATCCAGAGTGGAAAAACCCGGAGCCCGGAGCTGGGTCAGATCCAGACAGTTTGTGATGAAAAACCTGAGAATTCTCCCAAGAATTTTGGGGAATGCGGGAGAATCCAGGACTTTGGAGCCCAAAGCGGGTGGCAAGGGGTGGGATCCGCGGGGGGGGCCGGGCTCTGCTCCCGGGGAACAAGGGACAGGACGGGAATGGCCTCGAGCTGCGCCGGGGGAGGGTCAGGTTGGACACTGAGAAAACTCCCTCCTGGGGAAGGCTGTCCTCCCCGGGCAGGCCTGAGCTCCCTATTACAGGAAGGATTTAACTCCCGGTGGGGTTTAACTTCCGGGTCACTTCCGGGTAGACTATGGCG
>NW_021938378.1:0-3108 GCF_001715985.3 Manacus vitellinus
TGTGACATCACATCCTCCTCTGAGACATCACAGGTCCCCTAGGACATCAAAGCTCCTCTGTGACACCACATCCACCTCTGTGACATCACATCCTCCACTGTGACATAACAGTTCTCCTGTGACATCACATCCTCCTCTGTGACATCACATCCTCCTCTGTGACATCACATGCTTACTGCGACATCACATCCTCCTCTGTTACATCACATCCTCCCTGTGACGTCAGAGCGCTTCTATGACATCACAGATCTCCTATGACATCACACCCTCCTCTGCGACATCACATCCTCCTCTGTGACTTAACAGTTGCCTTTGACATCACATCCTCCTCTGTGACATCATATCCCCTCTGTGACTTCGCATGTCTCTTATGACATCACATCCTCCACTGTGACATCACAGCTCTCCTGTGACATCACATCCTCCTCTGTGACATCACATCCTCCTCTGTGGCATCACATCCTCGTCTGTGACATCACTTGAACCCTAGGACATCACATCCTCCTCTGTGACATCACATCCTCCTCTGTGACATCACATCCCCCTCTGACTTCACAGTTCCCTTTGACATCACATCCTACCCTATGACATCATATCCCCTCTGGGACATCGCAAGTCTCTTTTGACATCAAATCATCCTCTGTCATCACAGATCTCCTGTGATGTCACATTCTCCCCTGTGACATAACAGACCCTCTGTGACATCACATCCTCCTCTGTGACATCACAGCTCTCCTGTGACATCACATCCTCCTCTGTGACATCACATCCTCCTCTGTGATATCACAGCTCTCCTATGACATCACAGCTCCCCTCCTCCTCCTCTGACATCACATCCTCATCACATCCTCCCTGTGACATCACATCCTCCCTGTGACGTCAGAGCTCTTCTATGACATCACAGATCTCCTATGACATCGCATCCTCCTCTGTGACATCACATGCTTACTGCGACATCACACCCTCCTCTGCGACATCACATCCTCCTCTGTGACTTCACAGTTCCCTTTGACATCACATCCTCCTCTGTGACATCATATCCCCTCTGTGACTTCGCATGTCTCTTATGACATCAAATCATCCTCTGTGACATCACAGATCTCCTGGGACATCACATTCTCCCCTGTGACATCACATCTACCTCTGTGACATCACATCCTCCTCTGTGACATAACAGCTCTCCCGTGGCATCACATCCTCCGCGGTGACATCACATTCCCCCTGCGACCCCGCAACTCTCCAATGAAATCACATCCTCCTTCGTGACATCACAGCTCACCTATGTAATCACAGTTCCCCTGTGACATCATAGCCTCCTCTCTGACATTTAATCTTCCTCTGGGACATCACATTCTCCTCTGGGACATTGCATGTTTCCTGTGACATCACATCCTCCTCTGTGACATCACATGACATCTCTATGACATCACATCCTCCCTGTGAATTCACATCCTCCTCTGTGACATCACAGGTCCTCCTTGTGACATTGCATCCTCCTCTGTGACATCACAGCCCCCCTATTACATATCCGTGACATCACACCGCCTCTGTGACATCACATCTCTCCTGTGACATCACATCCTCCTCTGTGACATCACATCTGTGACATCACATGTGACATCACATCCTCTGTGACATCTCCTGTGACATCACAGCTCTCCATGTGACTCACATCCTCCTCTGTGACATCACATCCAATGTCACATCACATCCTCCTCTGTGACATCACATCTCTTGACTGAGCGCTTCTATGACATCACAAATCTCCTATAATATCACATCCTCCTCTGTGACTTCACAGTTCCCTTTGACATCAAATCCTCCTCTGTGACATCATATCCCCTCTGTGACATCGCATGTCTCTTATGACATCAAATCATCCTCTGAGACATCACACTCCTGTGATCCCCTATGACATCACATCCTCCTCTGCGACATCACATCCTCCCTGTGACGTCAGAGCTCTTCTATGACATCACAGATCTCCTATGACATCGCATCCTCCTCTGTGACATCACATGCTTACTGCGACATCACACCCTCCTCTGCGACATCACATCCTCCTCTGTGACTTCACAGTTCCCTTTGACATCACATCCTCCTCTGTGACATCATATCCCCTCTGTGACTTCGCATGTCTCTTATGACATCAAATCATCCTCTGTGACATCACAGATCTCCTGGGACATCACATTCTCCCCTGTGACATCACATCTACCTCTGTGACATCACATCCTCCTCTGTGACATAACAGCTCTCCCGTGGCATCACATCCTCCGCGGTGACATCACATTCCCCCTGCGACCCCGCATCTCTCCAATGAAATCACATCCTCCTTCGTGACATCACAGCTCACCTATGTAATCACAGTTCCCCTGTGACATCATAGCCTTCTTCTGTGACATCACAGATCTCCTGTGACATCACATTCTCCTCTGTGACATTACAGCACCTCTGTGACATCGCATCCTCATATGCATCATCACATCCGCCTCTGTGACATCACAGTTCCCCTATGACATCACACCCTCATCGGTGACATAACATGCTTACTGCGACATCACATCCTCCTCTGTGATTTCACATCCTCCTCTGTGACATCACAGGTCTCCTATGACATCATATTCTCCTCTGTGAGCTTGCATCCTCCTCAGTGATATCACAGATCTCCTGTGACATCGCATTCTCCCCTGTGACATAACAGCCCCTCTGTGACATCACATCCTCCTCTGTGACATCACATCCTCCTCTGTGACATAACAGCTCTCCTATGACATCACAGTTCTCCTGTGACATCACATCCTTCCTGTGACATCACAGCTCTCCTATGACATCACATACTCCTCTATGGCATCACATCCTCCTCTGTGACATCCTATCCACCTCTGTGACATCACATCCTCCCTGTGACATCAAACCCTTCTCTGTGACATCACATTCTTCCTGTGACATCACAGCTCTCCTATGACATCACATACTCCTCTATGGCATCACATCCTCCTCTGTGACATCCTATCCACCTCTGTGACATCACATCCTCCCTGTGACATCAAACCCTCCTCTGTGAAATCACATTCCCCTCAGTGACATCGCATGTCTCCTATGACA
>NW_021938379.1:0-2173 GCF_001715985.3 Manacus vitellinus
CAGGGGCCCTACCGGAATTCCACCCTCCTCTGCCAAGTGCTGGGGCCCCGCCCCTCCCCCATCCGCTGGTTCCGCAACGGCAACGCCCTGGAAGAGGGCGTGGCCACCCGGGAAAGGGCGGAGCCGGGAAATTCGGGAACGTTCCTGACCAGCAGCCGCGTCGTCGTCACCGAGGCCGAGTGGGAGCGCGGCGACACCTTCACCTGCCAGGCCGAGCAGGAGGCCCGGAACACCAGCAAGGGGCTGGAGTGCGGATGTGAGTCGCAATTCCCAAAAAATTCCCAACTTCTTAACCCCTTTTCCCAAAAAAACTCCATTTTTCCCCAAATTTTTGAGAATTTTAACCGATTTTTTCCCAAAATTTTGAGAATTTTTCCCAATTTTCCCCAATTTTTCCCAATATTTCGTGAATTTTCCCTGATTTTCCCCAAAAAATTCCTCATTTTTTACCCCATTTTCCCCAAAAAACTCCATTTTTCCCAAGTTTTCCCAAAATTTTGAGAATTTTAACCAATTTTTTCCAATTTTTCCCGATATTTCGTGAATTTTACCTGAATTTTCCCTGATTTTCCCAAAAAATTCCTCATTTTTTTACCCCATTTTCCCCCAAAAAACCTCCATTTTTCCCAAGTTTTCCCCGAATTTTTGAGAATTTTAACCGTTTTTTTCTCGAAATTTTGAGAATTTTACCTGAATTTTCCCCGATTTTCAAAAAAAAATTCCTCATTTTTAACCCCCATTTTCCCAAAAAAACTCCATTTTTCCCCAAGTTTCCCCGAATTTTTGAGAATTTTACCTGAATTTTCCCCAATTTTTCCCAATATTTTGAGAATTTTAACCAATTTTTTCCCCAATTTTTCCCCAAAAATTCCTCATTTTTTACCCCCTTTCCCCAAAAAACCCTCCATTTTTCCCCAAGTTTTTCCCGAATTTTTGAGAATTTTAACCGATTTTTTCCCAAAATTTTGAGAATTTTTCCCAATTTTCCCCAATTTTTCCCAATATTTCGTGAATTTTCCCTGATTTTCCCAAAAAAATTCCTCATTTTTTACCCCATTTTCCCCAAAAAAACTCCAATTTTCCCAAGTTTTTTTCCTAAAATTTTGAGAATTTTAACCAATTTTTTCCCCAATTTTTCCCAATATTTTGCGAATTTTAACCAATTTTTCCCAATTTTTCCCAATATTTCATGAATTTTCCCCAATTTTCCCCAAAAAATCCTCATTTTTTACCCCTTTTCCCAAAAAAACTCAGCTATTTCCCAAGTTTTTCTCGAATTTTTGAGAATTTTAACCGATTTTTTCCCAAATTTTGAGAATTTTACCAATTTTCCCCGATTTTTCCCAAAAAATTCCTCATTTTTACCCCCCATTTTCCCCCAAAAAAACTCCATTTTTTCCCCAAGATTTTCCCGAATTTTTGAGAATTTTAACGGATTTTTTCCCAAAATTTTGAGAATTTTAACCAATTTTTTCCCAAGTTTTCCCCAAAATTTTGAGAATTTTTACCGATTTTTTCCCGAGTTTTTTCGTGAATTTTCCCTGAATTTTCCCCGATTTCCAAAACCACCCAAAATTGTCATGAAGAGTCTTCCAGTTGGCCAACTGAGTCAACCAATGGTCATTTTGGGTCAAAACCACCCAAAACCATCAAAGGTTCTTCCAGTTGACCAATGGGTCAACACCAATGGTCGTTTTGGGTCAAAACCACCCAAAACCATCAAAGGCTCTTCCAGTTGACCAACTGAGTCAACCAATGGTCATTTTGAGTCAAAACGACCCAAAACCAGCAAAGGCTCTTCCAGTTGACCATCCAATCAACACCAATGGTCATTTTGAGTGGAAACCACCCAAGGACCTCCCAGTTGACCAACTGGGTCAACAAGGATGGTCATTTTGAGTCAAAACCACCCAAAACCATCAAAGGCTCTTCCAGTTGACCAACTGAGTCAACCAATGGTCGTTTCGGGTCGAAACCACCCAAAATCAAGAGAGACTCTTCCAGTTGACCAACTGGCTCAACACTTTGGGTCGAAACCACCCAAAACCATCAAAGACTCTTCCAGTTGACCTCTGAGTCAACAAGGATGGTCGTTTTGGGCCCAAATCCCCCAAATCTGTCCCTTCCTCCCCCCAGACGAGGCGGCGGCGGGCGGCGGCGACGTGCAGGTGGA
>NW_021938380.1:0-3835 GCF_001715985.3 Manacus vitellinus
AAATCTGCATAAATTTGCATAAATTAAACCCGAATTTACACAAATCCACCGATATTCAAATTGGCAAAAATCCACATAAATTAAGTCAAAAAATGCATAAAATTTGCATAAATTAAATCCTAATTTACACAAATCCACAGAAATTCAATTTGACACAAATCTGACATAAATTAAGTCCCAAATTGCATAAAATTCACAGAAATTAAATTCAAATTCACACAAACCCACAGAAATCCAGTTTGGCATAAATTTGCATAAAATCTGCATAAATTTGCATAAATTAAACCCGAATTTATAGAATTCACAGAAATTCAAATTGGCAAAAATCGGCACAAATTCAGTCAAAAAAACTCATAAAATTCACAGAAATTAAATTCAAAATTACACAAATTCACACAAACCCAATTTGGCATAAAATCCGCATAAATCTGCATAAATTTGCATGAATTATCCCCGGGGAGGCCCCGCCCTGAGCAGGGTGACGGCGCCGCCGTAGAGGAGGCTGAGGAGGAAGAGGAGGGCGAAGGTCGCCGTCGGCCACACGTCGGAGCCGTCGGAATCCTCGCCGGGATCCGGCGCCCCCGGAGACACCACCACGCACGGGCCCGGCGGATCTGGGGGGAAAAGAGCGGGTTGAACCATTTTTACACATTTTTAGTCATTTTTAACCATTTTCCCCATTTTGAACCATTTTTTGCCATTTTTCACCCTTTTTTTACCCATTTTTTACCCATTTTTTGCCATTTTTTTGCATTTTTCCCCTCATTTTTTGCCATTTTTCACCTTTTTTTTCCCCATTTTTTACCCTTTTTTTCCCATTTTTCACCCATTTTTTTACCCATTTTTTTACCCATTTTTTACCCATTTTTTACCCATTTTTTACCATTTTTCACCCATTTTTACCCATTTTTTGGCCATTTTTACCCATTTTTTACCCATTTTTCACCCATTTTTAGTCATTTTTAACCATTTTCCCCATTTTTGTCCCATTTTTCACCTTTTTTCACTCTATTTTTACCCATTTTTTGGCCATTTTTCACCCTTTTTTTACCCATTTTTTACCCATTTTTTGGCCATTTTTCACCCTTTTTTTACCCATTTTTTACCCATTTTTTACCCATTTTTTTACCCATTTTTCACCCTATTTTTACCCATTTTTTACCATTTTTCACCTTTTTATTCCCCATTTTTTACCTATTTTTCACCCATTTTTTGCATTTTTCACCCATTTTTACCCATTTTTTGCCATTTTTCACCCTTTTTTTACCCATTTTTTACCCATTTTTTTACCCATTTTTCACCATTTTTTTACCCATTTCTGTCCCATTTTTCACCCTTTTTTTACCCATTTTTCACCCATTTTTACCCATTTTTCACCCATTTTTAGTCATTTTTAACCATTTTTCCCCATTTTTGTCCCATTTTTCACCTTTTTTCACCCTATTTTTACCATTTTTGACCCATTTTTCCCCCATTTTTCACCTTTTTTTTACCCATTTCTCACCCTTTTTTTACCCATTTTTCACCCTTTTTTTACCCATTTTTCACCCATTTTTGTCCCATTTTTCACCCTTTTTTCACCCATTTTTTCCCCATTTTTCACCTTTTTGTTCCCCATTTTTCACCCTATTTTTACCCATTTTTTCCCCTTTTTTCACCCCTTTTTTACCCATTTTTCACCCATTTTTAGTCATTTTTAACCATTTTTCCCCATTTTTGTCCCATTTTTCACCTTTTTTCACCCTATTTTTACCATTTTTGACCCATTTTTCCCCCATTTTTCACCTTTTTTTTACCCATTTCTCACCCTTTTTTTACCCATTTTTCACCCTTTTTTTACCCATTTTTCACCCATTTTTGTCCCATTTTTCACCCTTTTTTCACCCATTTTTTCCCCATTTTTCACCTTTTTGTTCCCCATTTTTCACCCTATTTTTACCCATTTTTTCCCCTTTTTTCACCCCTTTTTTACCCATTTTTTGGCCATTTTTCACCATTTTTTACCCATTTTTCACCCATTTTTCACCCATTTTTGTCCCATTTTTCACCCTATTTTTCCCCATTTTTCACGCTTTTTTTTACCCATTTTTCTCCCTTTTTTTACCCATTTTTATCTATTTTTGGTCATTTTTCACCTTTTTTTACCCATTTTTCGCTCAATTTTCAACCCATTTTCAACACATTTTTCACTCAATTTTCTCCCAATTTTCTCCCATTTTCCACTCGATTTTCAACCCATTTTTCACAATTTTTTTACCCATTTTTCACTTCTTTTTTCACCCATTTTTCACTCCTTTTTTGACTCAATTTTACCCATTTTTTGACTCAATTTTTTACCCATTTTTGGACTCATTTTTTACCCATTTTTGACTCAATTTTTTACCCGTTTTTGGACTCATTTTTTACCCATTTTTTGACTCATTTTTTACCCATTTTTCACTCAATTTTCAACTCATTTTTTACCCGTTTTTCACTCAATTTTCTCCCCATTTTTGACTCAATTTTCCACCCAAAAACGTCGATTTTGGGACAAAAACCGCGACTCTCCAACTTGACTTTCCAACAACTTTATTTCCAACGTCAACTCAACATCAACTCAACACCAACTCAACGCCGGTTGACCAAGACCCTTCCAGTTGACCCAAGACCCTTCCAGTTGGGTCGGCCGCCCCTTCAGTAACAGGTGACGTCGCCAAAACTCAACTTTCGACCGTTTTCCACCCAAAATCTCCATTTCCGACCCGTTTTTCCCTCAATTTCCAACCCATTTTTTACTCAATTTTCTCCCCATTTTTCACTCGTTTTTTACCCATTTTTCGCTCAATTTTCAACCCATTTTTCCCCCATTTTTGACCCATTTTTCACTCGATTTTCTCCCAATTTTCTCCCAATTTTCAACCCGTTTTCAACCCATTTTTCACTCATTTTTTACCCATTTTTCACTCAATTTTCTCCCAATTTTCAACCCATTTTCCACTCAATTTTCTCCCAATTTTCTCCCATTTTTCACCCATTTTTCACCCATTTTTTGACTCAATTTTTTACCCATTTTTTGACTCCTTTTTAACCCATTTTTGACTCAACTTTACCCATTTTTGGACTCATTTTTTACCCATTTTTGGACTCATTTTTTACCCATTTTTGGACTCATTTTTTACCCATTTTTGGACTCATTTTTGACCCATTTTTGGACTCATTTTTTACCCATTTTTGGACTCATTTTTGACCCATTTTTCACTCAATTTTCTCCCATTTTTCACTCATTTTTTACCCATTTTTTACTCAATTTTCTCCCAATTTTCTCCCATTTTTCACTCGATTTTCAACCCATTTTTCACTCATTTTTGACCCATTTTCCACACAATTTTCAACCCATTTTTCACTCAATTTTCATTCATTTTTCACCCATTTTTTACCCATTTTTCGCTCAATTTTCAACCCATTTTTCACTTGATTTTCAATCCATTTTTCACTTCTTTTTTCACTCATTTTTCACTCAATTTTCACCCATTTTTCACCCATTTTTTGACTCAATTTTACCCATTTTTGGACTCATTTTTGACCCATTTTTCACTCAATTTTCTCCCATTTTTCACTCATTTTTTACCCATTTTTTACTCAATTTTTTCCCCATTTTCAACCCATTTTCCCCTCAATTTTCCACCCAAATAAACCTCAACTTTGGGCCGGCAAAAAACCCACAAAAATCCAACTTTGATTTTCCAACAACTTTATTTCCAACGTCAACTCAACATCAACTCAACGCCAACTCAACGCCGGTTGACCAAGACCCTTCCAGTTGACCCAAGACCCTTCCAGTTGGGTCGGCCGCCCC
>NW_021938381.1:0-10068 GCF_001715985.3 Manacus vitellinus
TGGCTCCTCATCCCCTTCCCACAAACCCCGGGGGCTCCTCGTCCCCTGGGGGCTCCTCATCCCCTTCCCACAATTCCCACAAACCCCAGTGGCTCCTCATCCCTTGGTGGTTCCTCATCCCTTTCCCACAAACCCTGGGGGCTCCTCATCCCCTTCTACAAACCCTGTGGGCTCCTCATCCCCTTCCCACAAACCCCGGGGGCTCCTCATCCCCTGATGGCTCCTCATCCCCTTCCCACACACTGTGGGGGCTCCTCATCCCCTTCCCACACACTGTGGGGGCTCCTCATCCCCTTCCCACAAACCCTGGGGGCTCCTTGTCCCCTTCCCACAAACCTTGGAAGCTCCTCATCCCCTGGTGGCTCCTCATCCCCTTCCCACAAACCCTGGGGGCTCCTCATCCTCTTCCCACAATTCCCACAAACCCTGGTGGCTCCCAATCCCCTTCCCACAAACCCTGGTGGCCCCTCATCCCCTTCCCACAAACCCCAGTGGCTCCTCATCCTCTGAGGGCTCCTCATCCCCTTCCCACAATTCCCACAATTCCCACAAACCCTGGGGGCTCCTCATCCCCTTCCCACAAACCCTGGGGGCTCCTCATCCCATAATTCCCACAAACCCCGGGGGCTCCTCATCCCCTGGAGGCTCCTCATCCCCTTCCCACAAACCCTGGGGGCTCCTCATTCCCTTCCCACAAACCCTGGGGGCTCCTTATCCTCTTCCTACAATTCCCACAAACCCTGGTGGCTCCCAATCCCCTTCCCACACACCCTGGGGGCTCCTGACCCCCTTCCCACAATTCCCACAAACCCTGGTGGCTCCTCATCCCCTGGTGGCTCCTCCTCCCCTTCCCACAAAACGTGGGGGCTCCTCCTCCCCTTCCCACAATTCCCACAAACCCTGGGGGCTCCTCGTCCCATGGGGGCTCCTCATCCCCTTCCCACACACTCTGGGGGCTCCTCATCCCCTGGGGGCTCCTCATCCCCTTCCCACAAACCCTGGGGGCTCCTCATCCCCTGGGGGCTCCTCATCCCCTTCCCACACACCCCAGGGGCTCCTCATCCCCTTCCCACACACTGTGGGGGCTCCTCATCCCCTTCCCACACACCCTGGTGACTCCTTGCCCCCTTCCCACAAACCTTGGAAGCTCCTCATCCCCTGGTGGCTCCTCATCCCCTTCCCACAAACCCTGGGGGCTCCTCATCCCCTTCCCACAATTCCCACAAACCCTGGTGCCTCCTCATCCCCTTCCCACAAACCCCGGGGGCTCCTCATCCCCTTCCCACAATTCCCACAAACCCTGGAGGCTCCTCATCCCCTTCCCACACACCCTGCTGGCTCCTTGCACCCTTCCCACAAACCCCGGTGGCTCCTCATCCCCTGGGGGCTCCTCATCCCCTGGGGGCTCCTCATCCCCTGGGGGCTCCTCATCCCCTTCCCACAAACCCTGGTGGTTCCTCGTCCCCTGGGGGCTCCTCGTCCCCTTCTACAAACCCCAATGGCTCCTGATCACCCGGGGGCTCCTCATCCCCTTCCCACAAACCCCGGGGGCTCCTCATCCCCTGGTGGCTCCTCATCCCCTTCCTGGAATGTTGTAGGACCCTGATGAGTCCCTTTGGGATCTGTTGCTGGTCCCTGGAATGTTGTAGGACCCTGATGAGTCCCTCTGGGATCTGGGGATGTTTCCAGAAATGTCTCAGGACCCTGATGAGTCCTTTTGGGATCTGGAAATGATTCCTGGAATGTTGTAGGACCCTGATGAGTCCCTTTGGGATCTGGGGATGGTCCCTGGAATGTTGTAGGGCCCTGATGAGTCCCTTTGGGATCTCGGGATGCTCCTGGAATGTTGTAGGACCCTGATGAGTCCCTTTGGGATCTGGGGATGGTCCCAGGAATGCTGTAGGGCCCTGATGAGTCCCTCTGGGATCTGGGAATCATTCCTGGAATGTTGTAGGGCCCTGATGAGTCCCTCTGGGATCTGGGAATCATTCCTGGAATGTTGTAGGACCCTGATGAGTCCCTTTGGGATCTGTTGCTGATCCTGGAATGTTGTAGGACCCTGATGAGTCCCTCTGGGATCTGGGGATGCTCCAGGAATGTTGTAGGACCCTGATGAGTCCCTCTGGGATCTGGGGATGGTCCCTGGAATGTTGTAGGACCCTGATGAGTCCCTTTGGGATCTGGGGATGGTTCCTGGAATGTTGTAGGACCCTGATGAGTCCCTTTGGGATCTGGGAATCATTCCTGGAATGTTGTAGGACCCTGATGAGTCCCTTTGGGATCTGTTGCTGGTCCCTGGAATGTTGTAGGACCCTGATGAGTCCCTTTGGGATCTGGGAATCATTCCTGGAATGTTGTAGGACCCTGATGAGTCCCTTTGGGATCTGTTGGTTATCCTGGAATGTTGTAGGACCCTGATGAGTCCCTCTGGGATCTGGGAATCATTCCTGGAATGTTGTAGGGCCCTGATGAGTCCCTTTGGGGTCTGGGAATCATTCCTGGAATGTTGTAGGGCCCTGATGAGTCCCTCTGGGATCTGGGAATCATTCCTGGAATGTTGTAGGGCCCTGATGAGTCCCTTTGGGATCTGTTGCTGGTCCCTGGAATGTTGTAGGACCCTGATGAGTCCCTTTGGGATCTGGGGATGGTCCCAGGAATGCTGTAGGGCCCTGATGAGTCCCTTTGGGATCTGGGAATCATTCCTGGAATGTTGTAGGGCCCTGATGAGTCCCTTTGGGATCTGGGGATGACTCCAGGAATGTCTCAGGACCCTGATGAGTCCCTTTGGGATCTGTTGGTTATCCTGGAATGTTGTAGGGCCCCTCTGGGATCTCTTGCTGCTCCCTGGACTCCCATTGGCCACGGCAAACCCTCCCAGCCCCCATCAGGATCTCCCCCTCCCCCCTTTTCCGTAGGCCCCGTTCCCTCCTCCCGCTCCCCCCGGGGTCATCCGAGGGTGCCCGGGGTGGTCCCCAGAAGGGGGTTTGGGTGCCCCAATCCCCCCCAAACCCCCCCTCTGCCACCCTTCTCCCTGTGTCCCAGAGGTGCAGTTCCGCCCGTACCGCACCGACGACTTCATCACGCGGCTCTACTACGAGACGCCGCGGCTCACCGTCCTCAACCAGACCTGGGTGCTCAAGGCGCGGGTCAACGACTCGGAGAGGAACCCCAACCTGTCGTGCAAGCGCACGCTCTCCTTCCAGCTCATCCTCAAGAGCAAGATCAACTCCCCCATGGAGTGCTCCTTCCTGCTGCTCGAGGGGCCCTACGACGACGTGAAGATCAACCCCGTCATCTACCACTTCGTCTTCAGCAACGAGAACAACGAGACCGACTACATGGCCCTGCCCATCGTCGACTCGGTGGAGTGTAACAAACTGCTGGCGGCCAAAAACATCAACCTCCGGCTTTTTATATTCCAAATCCAAAAATGAGACTGGGAAAAACGAAACAAACAAAAAAAAAAGGACCCCCCCTCGGATCCTCCCTCTCCTTTTTACCCCCCCCTCTCTCCTTCACCCCCCCAACCCTCCTCCTCCTCCTCCTCCTCCTCCTTCCTCCTCCTCCTCCTGCCCGGCGGCGTTCCGTGCGGAAGCGGCGGAGAAACGGCGAGAAACGGCGAGAGGTCCTACGCATGTGCGTTGGGAAAACCACGGTGGGATGTCTTGGAACAGTCAAAAATTGGGGGAAAAATTGGGGGAACCCAATGGGAATGGCTTGAAATTGTCAATAAATGGCTCAAAAGTGACAAAAAGTGGTGGGAAAGCATCAAAAAGTAGGTTGAGACCACAAAAAAATGACCTAAAAGTGACAAAAATTGGTGGGAAACCAACAGGAATGTTTTCAAACCATCAAAAAATGACCTGAAACCAACAGAAAATGGTGGGAACCCAATGGGAATGGCTTGAAATCGTCAATAAATGGCCTAAAAGTGACAAAAAATGGTGAGAAACCATCAAAAAGTAGGTTGAGACCACGAAAAAATGGACTAAAAGTGACAAAAAGCTTTGGAAAACCACGGTGGGATGTCTTGGAACAGTCAAAAATTGGGGGAACCCAATGGGAATGGCTTGAAATTGTCAATAAATGGCTCAAAAGTGACAAAAAATGGTGGGAAACCATCAAAAAGTAGGTTGAGACCGCGAAAAAATGGCCTGAAAGTGACAAAAATTGGTGGGAAACCATCAAAAAGTAGGTTGAGACCACGAAAAAATGGCCTGAAAGTGACAAAAATTGGTGGGAAACCATCAAAAAGTAGGTTGAGACCACGAAAAAATGGCCTAAAAGTGACAAAAATTGGCCTGAAACCAACAGAAAATGGTGGGAACCCAATGGGAATGGCTTGAAAGAGTCAATAAATGGCTTGGAAGTGACAAAAAGTGGTGGGAAACCATCAAAAAGTAGGTTGAGACCACGAAAAAATGGCCTAAAAGAGACAAAAAATGGTGAGAAACCATCAAAAAGTAGATTGAGACCGTGAAAAAATGGCCTAAAAGGGACAGAAAATGGTGGGAAACCATCAAAAAGTAGGTTGAGACCAGGAAAAAATGGCCTAAAAGCGACAAAAATGGTGAGAAACCATCAAAAAGTAGGTTGAGACCAGGAAAAAATGGCCTAAAAGTGACAAAAATTGGCCTGAAACCAACATAAAATGGTGGGTAACCAACGGGAATGGCTTGAAATCGTCAATAAATGGCTCAAAAGTGGCAAAAAATGGTGGGAAAGCATCAAAAAGTAGGTTGAGACCGTGAAAAAATGGCCTAAAAGTGACAAAAATGGTGGGAAATCATCCAAAGGTGGGTTGAAATCGTCAATAAATGGCCTAAAAGTGACAAAAAAAGGTGGGAAACCATCAAAAAGTAGGTTGAGACCACAAAAAAATGGCCTAAAAGCGGGGAAAAAATGGTGGGAAACCAATGAAATTGTCAAAAAATGGATTAAAAGTGACAAAAAAATGTTGGGAACCCAACGGGAATGGCTTGAAACCATCAAGAAATGGCTCGAAAGTGGCAAAAAATGGCCTAAAAGTGACCCAAAAATGGTGGGAGACCCGATGGGAGTGGCTTGAAACCCTCAAAAATTGGTTTGAAACCGTCAAAAAGGGGTTCAAACCCAAGGGGAAGGTCTTGAAACCATCAAAAAGGGGTGGAAAGCCAAGGGGAAGGTCTTGAATCCATGAAAAGATGGTGGGAAACCAACGGGAAGGTCTTGAAACCCTCAAAAAATGGCTTAAAACCGACAAAAACTGATGGAAACTCAACGGGAAGGTCTTGGAAGCATCAAAGGATGGTGGAAACCCAATGGGAAGGGTTTGAAACCATCAAAAATTGACTGGAAACCATCAAAAATGAGTGGAAACCCAACGAGAAGGTCTTGAAAGCATGAAATGATGGTGGAAACCCAATGGGAAGGTCTTGGAACCATGAAAAGATGGTGGAAACCCAACGGGAAGGTCTTGAAACCCTCAAAAAATGGCTTAAAACCGACAAAAACTGATGGAAACCCAATGGGAAGTTCTTGAAACCATCAAAAAGTGGTGGAAAACCAATGGGAAGGTCCTGGAAGCACCAAAGGATGGTGGAAACCCAACGGGAAGGTCTTGAAACCATCAAGGGATGGTGGAAACCCAAGGGGAAGGTCTTGAAACCATCAAACAGTGGTGGAAACCCAATGGGAAGGTCTTGAAACCATCAAAAAATGGCTTAAAAATGACGAAAACTGATGGAAACCCAATGGGAAGGTCCTGGAAGCACCAAAGGATGGTGGAAACCCAACGGGAAGGGTTTGAAACCATCAAAAATTGGTTTGAAACCATAAAAAATGAGTGGAACCCAATGGGAAGGTCTTGAATCCATGAAAAAATGGCTTAAAACCAACAAAAACTGACGGAAACCCAACGGGAAGGTCTTGAAACCATCAAAAAGTGGTGGAAAACCAACGGGAAGGTCTTGGAAGCATCAAAAAGGGGTGGAAAGCCAAGGGGAAGGTCTTGAATCCATGAAAAGATGGTGGGAAACCAACGGGAAGGTCTTGAAACCATCAAAAAGTGGTGGAAAACCAACGGGAAGGTCTTGAAACCATCAAAAAGTGGTGGAAAACCAACGGGAAGGTCTTGAAACCATCAAAAAATGCTTTTAAAAATGACGAAAACGTGATGGAAATCCAATGGGAAGGTCTTGGAAGCATCAAAGGATGGTGAAACCCAACGGGAAGGGTCTTGGAAAACAATGAAAAAGATGGTGGAAACCCAACGGGCAAGGTCTTGAAACCCTCAAAAAAAGTGGCTTAAAAACCGACAAAAACTGATGGACCCAACGGGAAGTTCTTGAAACCATCAAAAAGTGGTGGAAACCCAACGGGAAGGTCTTGGAAGCATCAAAGGATGGTGGAAACCCAATGGGAAGGTCCTGAAACCATCAAAAAATAGCGGAAGCCCAACAGGAAGGTCTTGAAACCCTCAAAAAATGGTTTAAAACCGACAAAAACTGATGGAAACCCAATGGGAAGGTCTTGAAACCATCAAAAAGTGGTGGAAACCCAACGGGAAGGTCTTGAAACCATCAAAAAATGGCTTAAAACCGACAAAAACTGACGGAAACCCAACGGGAAGGTCTTGGAAGCATCAAAGGATGGTGGAAACCCAACAGGAAGGTCTTGGAAGCACCAAAGGATGGTGAAAACCCAACGGGAAGGTCTTGAAACCATCAAAAAATGGCTTAAAACCGACAAAAACTGACGGAAACCCAACGGGAAGGTCTTGAAACCATCAAAAAGTGGTGGAAAACCAACGGGAAGGTCTTGGAAACATCAAAGGATGGTGGAAATCCAATGGGAAGGTCTTGAAACCATCAAAAAATGGCTTAAAAATGACGAAAACTGATGGAAATCCAATGGGAAGGTCTTGGAAGCATCAAATGGTGGAAACTCAATGGAAAACTCCTGAAAGCATCAAATGATGGTGGAAACCCAACAGGAAGGGTTTGAAACCCTCAAAAATTGACTGGAAACCATCAAAAATGGGTGGAAACCCAACGGGAAGGTCCTGAAACCATCAAAAAATAGCGGAAACCCAACGGGAAGGTCCTGGAAGCACCAAAGGATGGTGGAAACCCAACGGGAAGGTCTTGAAACCATCAAAAAGTGGTGGAAACCCAACGGGAAGGTCTTGGAAGCATCAAAGGATGGTGAAACCCAACGGGAAGGTCTTGGAAGCATCAAAGGATGGTGGAAACCCAATGGGAAGGTCTTGGAAGCATCAAAAAATGGCTTAAAACCGACAAAAAGTGATGGAAACCCAACGGGAAGGTCTTGGAAGCATCAAAGGATGGTGGAAACCCAACGGGAAGGTCTTGAATCCATGAAAAGATGGTGGAAACCCAACGGGCAGGTCTGGGAAGCAGCGAGAGCCGCGTCGGGAGCGGCCGGAAGGTTCCGGGGCCCCCCCAAAGCGTCGGGAGCGGCCGGAAGGTCCGGGGCCCCCCCCAAAGCGTCGGGAGGCAGCCGGAAGGTTCCGGGGCCCCCCCAAAAGCGTCGGGAAAGCGGCCGGAAGGTTCCGGGTCCCCCCAAAGCGGTCGGGAGCGGCCGGAACGGGCCGTTTCGAGGGCCCGCGTGGGAAGAGGAGCCGGGCGGGGTTTTTTGGGGGGGTCCGGCGGGGGTCTCGGGGGCGTTTTGGGGTCCGGGGCGCGTTGGGGGGCGCGCAGCCCCCGCCCCGTTTTACTAGAGAAATAATAAAAAAAGGGGAGTTTTCCAATTATTGGGGGTTTTTTTGGTTTTTGGGGGGTGGGGGGGGTGAAATTGGGGGGGTCCGCCCCGGATTTGGGGTGGGGTGGGGTGGGGATGACCCGAATTTGAGGTTTTTTAGGTTTTTTTAGTCAGAATTTGATGGTTTTAAACTGAAATCGGAGGGTTTTGAATGAAAATTTGAATTTTTGGATGGTTTTAAACTGAAATCGGAGGGTTTCGAGTGAAAATTTGAATTTTTGGGGTTTTTTTAGCCAAAATTTGAAGGTTTGGAGGTTTTTAACCCAAATTAGGGGGTTTTAAACCAAAATTTGGGGGTGTTGGGGGCTTTTTAAGTAAAATTTGATGGTTTTTAAACCGAAATCGGAGGGTTTTGAATGAAAATTTGAATTTTTGTTGGGTTTTTTAGCCAAAATTTGAAGGTTTTGAGGTTTTTAAACCAAAATAAGGGAGTCTTAAACCAAAATTTGGGGGTGTTGGGGGCTTTTTAAGTAAAATTTGATGGTTTTTAAACCGAAATCGGAGGGTTTCGAGTGAAAATTTGAATTTTTGGGGGTTTTTTAGCCAAAATTTGAAGGTTTGGAGGTTTTTAACCAAAATTGGGGGGGTTTAAAGCAAAGTTTGGGGCTGTTGGGGACTTTTTAACCAAAATTTGATGGTTTTTAAACCGAAATTGGAGGGTTTTGAATGAAAATTTGAATTTTTGGGGTTTTTTTTAGCCAAAATGTGAAGGTTTGGAGGTTCTTAACCCAAATTAGGGAGTTTTAAAGCAAAATTTGGGGCTGTTGGGGGCTTTTTAAGTAAAATTTGATGGTTTTTAACTGAAATTGGAGGGTTTTGAATGAAAATTTGAATTTTTGGGGTTTTTTTTAGCCAAAATTTGAAGGTTTGGAGGTTTTTAACCGAAATTGGGGTTTTTGGACCCCAAAATTTAGGCTCGTTGGGGGTTTTTTAGCCAAAATTTGAAGGTTTTGAGGGTTTTAACCCAAATTAGAGAGTTTTAAGCCAAAATTTGGGGCTGTTGGGGGCTTTTTAAGTAAAATTTGATGGTTTTAAACCGAAATCGGAGGGTTTTGAATGAAAATTTGAATTTTTTAAAATTTTTTTAGCCAAAATTTGAAGGTTTGGAGGTTTTTTAACCCAAATTAGGGGGTTTTAAAGCAAAATTTGGGGCTGTTGGGGCTTTTTAGCCAAAATTTGATGGTTTTAAACTGAAATCGGAGGGTTTTGAGTGAAAATTTGAATTTTTGGGGGTTTTTTAGCCAAAATTTGAAGGTTTTGAGGTTTTTTAACCCAAATTAGGGAGTTTTAAAGCAAAATTTGGGGCTGTTGGGGGCTTTTTAAGTAAAATTTGATGGTTTTTAACTGAAATTGGAGGGTTTTGAATGAAAATTTGAATTTTTGGGGTTTTTTTTAGCCAAAATTTGAAGGTTTGGAGGTTTTTAACCGAAATTGGGGTTTTTGGACCCCAAAATTTAGGCTCGTTGGGGGTTTTTTAGCCAAAATTTGAAGGTTTTGAGGGTTTTAACCCAAATTAGAGAGTTTTAAGCCAAAATTTGGGGCTGTTGGGGGCTTTTTAAGTAAAATTTGATGGTTTTAAACCGAAATCGGAGGGTTTTGAATGAAAATTTGAATTTTTTAAAATTTTTTTAGCCAAAATTTGAAGGTTTGGAGGTTTTTTAACCCAAATTAGGGGGTTTTAAAGCAAAATTTGGGGCTGTTGGGGCTTTTTAGCCAAAATTTGATGGTTTTAAACTGAAATCGGAGGGTTTTGAATGAAAATTTGAATTTTTGTGGGTTTTTTGGGGTTTTTTTAGCCAAAATTTGAAGGTTTGGAGGTTTTTAACTGAAATTAGGGTTTTTGAACCCAAAATTTGGGCTTGTTGGGGGTTTTCAACCAAAATTTGAAGGTTTGGAGGTTTTTAACCCAAATTAGGGAGTTTTAAACCAAAATTTGGGGGTGTTGGGGGCTTTTTAAGTAAAATTTGATGGGTTTTAAACCGAAATCGGAGGGGTTTGAATGAAAATTTGAATTTTTGTGGGTTTTTTTAGCCAAAATGTGAAGGTTTGGAGGTTTTTTAACCCAAATTAGGGGGTTTTAAAGCAAAATTTGGGGCTGTTGGGGGCTTTTTAAGTAAAATTTGATGGTTTTAAACCGAAATCGGAGGGTTTTGAATGAAAATTTGAATTTTTGGGGTTTTTTTAGCCAAAATTTGAAGGTTTGGAGGTTTTTAACTGAAATTGGGGGTTTTGAACGGGGAGTTACTGGGAGCACTGGGGGGTTACTGGGGGTCACTGGGACCTACTGGGAGTTACTGGGAGTTACTG
>NW_021938382.1:0-3082 GCF_001715985.3 Manacus vitellinus
CCTATCACATCCCCATCCCATTCCCTATCACATCCCCATCCCATTCCCCATCTCATCCCCATCCCATTCCCTATCACATCCCCATCCCATTCCCTATCACATCCCATCCCATTCCCTATCACATCCCCATCCCATTCCCTATCACATCCCATCCCATTCCCTATCACATCCCCATCCCATTCCCTATCTCATCCCCATCCCATTCCCTATCACATCCCATCCCATCCCATTCCCTATCTCATCCCCATCCCATTCCCTATCTCATCCCCATCCCATTCCCTATCACATCCCCATCCCATTCCCTATCACATCCCCATCCCCTCCCATTATTCCCAGAGTTCTGGGTATTTTCCCCACCCACATCTCAGCTGCAGGCCATAAAATCTCGGGGCTCCCTCTGTCCACCCCAGCCCCGCAGCCAACCGTCATCCTGGGACGCCGGAGCATCCCCTGGGATTTTCCCATCCCGTTAAATCCCATTAAGGACCAGGTTTCACTCCAGCCCAGTTTGGATCCCAACACTCAGGAGTCACAGGGAGCACTTCCCGCCTTCCTCTCCTGCAGTGACTTGGCATTTTGAGCACGAGAAACACAGAGGCCTTTTTAAAAATAGGAAGCAATCCATAAACACAAATATTTCAGAGCACAATTGCCTTTTTCCCCCCCAAAAGTGCCCAGCCTCATAAATATGCATTTCCCCATTTTCACTTTGTACAAATCTATTATTGTTTTTTGCCGGCCCCGGGAGGCAGCGGTTTGCATTAGGAGTGCGTAATTTATCATTAAAATGTAATTTATAACGTATAGAGTGGGGCATAATAAAGTCTGGATGAGGTGATGGATGGCTGGGAAGCCTGTGTTTAAAGGGAATCGTGTTTACATCCTTGTAGGTCTGCACGGAGAGGGAAAATGGGATGGTTTTGAGATAATTACCCACATGTTCTGAGTTACTGTGTGGTCCCTCCTGCTCCTCCACCCTCCCAGTCCCACTGCTCCCAGCAGAGCTCCGGAGAGCACCTGGCAGAGCTGCTTTCAGAGCCAGGCAAAGCCTTGAGGCTGGAATTGCTGGGATTTATGGGACATTTATAGGCTCCCTTGGACAAGGGAGAGCAGCCAGGGAAAGCTGAGCACCCAGGGAAGGTGAGAAACCAGGGAAGAGAGAATGTCCAGGGAAAGGAGAGCCCACAGGGAAAGGAGAGCATCCAAGGAAGGGAGAGCAGTCATGGAAGGGAGATCACCCAGGGAAGGTGAGCACCCAGGGAAGGGAGTGTGGCCAAGGAAAGGTGGGCACCCAGCCAGTATCTCCAGCTGGATCTGAGCGCCCAGGGAAGGCTCTGCCCTGCTCTGAGTTCTTGCAATGCAGGTGGGGATGAACCACAGTCAGAACTTCCACCTCCCAGCGAGCTGAGCGGAGACTCCGTGTGTTTCCAGGCAGGAGGGAGCGCTGCCACCATGAGCTGTCACCCTCTGACAGCACCAGGACGTGGTGCCAGCGGCAGCCCGGGCACTTCCCTCCTGGGGACTGTGAGGTGGCGGCTGGTGCAGAGCTCACCGGAGCAGAGACAGCCGGGGACGGTCCCCAAAGTGATTTATTTGCAGCACAGAAAGCAGGAAAAGTGTCTTTTATAAGTCACTGGCTGCTGGCCCTTCTCCTGCTGGAGCTCCCGAGTCCCTCTGCCTCCTCTTCCCTAAATATGGAATAAACACCAGGGATGCGGGAGCAGGATGTGCTGGTCCAGGCTGCCTCTCCACCTGTGAGTCAGGAGGATGCTTGTGGCAATTTAGGCATTCCAAGGCTGCAATTGCAAGAATTCTGGGAATGCCCAGGAATTCTGCCCAGGAATTCTGTAGGGACACATTCACTGGAACATGCTCCCCAGGGTTTGGTCACGGCCCCAAGGCTGCCAGAGCTCCAGGAGTGTTTGGACAACACTCTCAGGGACAGGGTGGGATTGTTGGAGTGTCCTGGGCAGGGCCAGGGGTTGGATCCTTGTGGTTCCCTTCCAGCTCAGGATATTCCATGAAAAGACCCCCTGGAGCCAGGCAGGTGTGTGCAGGCAGGGGCATCCCACAGGCTTTGCCTCTGGAAGTGATTCCAGGCACCGTTCTGCCCTCCACCCGAGGGGGAGGGATCCTACAGGGCCCAGCTGATCCCGCAGAGATCCTGGCTTCATTCCTGAGCTGCCGGGAGCCGAATCCGGCCCATTGTTTTCAATCTGTCTGCTTTCAAATTGCTCCTAAATAACACAGTTTATCTTCGGCTGATTGAGTCTAAGAATTTTGCAATTACAGGCAAACAAGGACATTCAGCATCCCATGTTATTTGCATTTTTAAGGACCAGGGATTTTTTTATTTTTTTTTTTTCCACGAGGTTTTGCCTAATGATGTTTCAGGGCTAACGAGCAGCTTCAAACCCTGTCCACGTGGAGCTGACCAGCTGTGTGACTCCTCTCCCTTGAGCCCCCAAAACCCCTCGAGCGTGTGCTCCCCCCCCTCCCCAAGCCCATCCTGGGAGTCCTCAGGCAGCTGGGGAAGTAAATTTAATCCCAAATAGTGCTTTTTTTTGGGCCATTTTCCCCCTCTCCCCAGCTGCAGGGAAGCTGTGGGAAGGCAAACTTGCGTGCATGGGGCAACACAGCAACCCTGCAGCATCTTTGGGGCCGGCAGTGGGTGGTGTTACCGGATCACCCCGCACTGAAACTGGTCCCAACCTCCCTCTCAGAGGGACCACGTGCCCTCAGCGAGGGGTCAGTGGCCACGTTCCTGCTTTTATTCCCTTTCTTTCCACCACAACCTGCCGCCCGGCTGCTCCATTAGGTAGGGCTGCCTCCTCCAGGCCCCTTTTTCTGCTCTAATTACCTCTCCCCTCGGCGCATCCCCCTCCGCAGACCTCATTGATCACCTTGTCAAAACTTCCCCGCTCGCCGGGTGGGGGAGCGGGGCCGCGGCGGCGAGGAAGAGGAGCGGGAGAGGTGTAATTACTGCCTCCCAACGCTGCCAGGGGTCCCAGAGCTGTATAAATGATTAATTACAGCCCGGCCGCGGGCGCCGAGCAGCCTCTGCTAATGCACTAAGTGCTCT
>NW_021938383.1:0-1718 GCF_001715985.3 Manacus vitellinus
TTTCCCTTTTCCACCCTTTTTATTTTGATTTTTTTGGGTCATTTTCTCCCATTTTTCCCCCTTTTTTTGGGTCATTTTCTGCCTTTTCCACTCTTTTTATACTGATTTTTTTTTGTCATTTTTTTCCCTTTTCCACCCTTTTTATAGTGATTTTTTGGGGCATTTTTTTCCCTTTTCCACCCTTTTTATTTTGATTTTTTTGGGTCATTTTCTCCCATTTTTCCCCCTTTTTTTGGGTCATTTTCTGCCTTTTCCACTCTTTTTATACTGATTTTTTTTGTCATTTTTTTTCCCTTTTCCACCCTTTTTATAGTGATTTTTTTGGGGCATTTTCTCCCCTTTTCCACCCTTTTAATTTTGATTTTTTTTGCTCATTTTCTCCCCTTTTCCACTCTTTTTATACTGATTTTTTGGCTCATTTTCTCCCCTTTTCCACCCTTTTTATAGTGATTTTTTTGGCTTATTTTCTCCCCTTTTTCCCCCTTTTTTTGGGTCTTTTTTTCCCTTTTCCACCCTTTTTATACTGATTTTTTTGGGTCTTTTTTTCCCTTTTCCACCCTTTTTATACTGATTTTTTTGGGGTCGTTTTCTCCCTTTTCCACTCTTTTTATTTTGATTTTTTTGGGTCATTTTCTCCCCTTTTCCACCCTTTTTATACTGATTTTTTTTGGGTCATTTTCTCCCCTTTCCCACCCTTTTTATACTGATTTTTTTGGGGTCATTTTCTCCCTTTTCCACCCTTTTTATACTGATTTTTTGGGGCATTTTTTTCCCTTTTCCACCCTTTTTATAGTGATTTTTTGGGGGTCATTTTCTCCCATTTTTCCGCCTTTTTTTGGGTCATTTTCTGCCTTTTCCACTCTTTTTATACTGATTTTTTTTTGTCATTTTTTTCCCTTTTCCACCCTTTTTATAGTGATTTTTTGGAGCATTTTTTTCCCTTTTCCACTCTTTTTATTTTGATTTTTTTGGGGTCATTTTTTCCCCTTTTCCACCCTTTTTATTTTGATTTTTTTGGGGGCTCATTTTCTCCCCTTTTTCCCCCCTTTTTTTGGGTCATTTTCTTCCTTTTTCCACTTTTTTAACACCGAATTAAGGAATTAATTAAATTTTCCCTCCATTTTTTAAAGGAAAAAAAAGGGGAAAAAATCGATTTTTTTTCCCAACCCTATTTTTAATTTTTAATCCCTTTTTAATCCCGCAAATACCAAGGTTAATTTTGGGTAAAAAAAGGCTGGAATCGGTAAAATTAATGAAAATTATGAGTTCCCTGGTGGTCTAGTGGTCAGGATTCGGCGCTCTCACCGCCGCGGCCCGGGTTCGATTCCCGGTCAGGGAAGTTCGAGTTTTTCCTTATTAAAACCACCAATAATTTGAATTTTTAGCTCCGAAAACCCCCCGATTTTTTCCGTCCCGTGGTTCCCTTCTGAGACCAACCGATTCCAACCCCAAAAATAAAATTAAATGTTATTTTTCTGCCCGTTTTTGGGGGTTTTTGGGTGGTTTTGGGTGGATTTGGCAGCTGCCCGGCTAGCTCAGTCGGTAGAGCATGAGACTCTTAATCTCAGGGTCGTGGGTTCGAGCCCCACGTTGGGCGGAAATTTAGTTTTTTCCTCTCTAATTTACCCAAATCTGCCCTTTTTTAGGTTTTTTTTAAAGCATTTTAGCCCTTTATCCGAGCGAATTATGAAATATATTACATATATTTAATATATTTT
>NW_021938384.1:0-2358 GCF_001715985.3 Manacus vitellinus
TCCAGTTTGTGACACTCCAAAAACCCTCCCTGATGCCCAGGACAATTCTGATCCCCCTCCACAAACACTCCTCCAGCTGTGACCCTTGTCTGTTAGGAAACACAAAGGGATTTTTGGAAGTGTTTCCTTGACAACAAGGAGAATTTGGGAGAGGGACCTTTCCACAGCCAGCTATTGATGTGTCCACACATCTCTGCCTGGGTGTGGCTGTGAATTGACTGGGGTTTGAATGTTGTAGTTTTGAATCTGTAATTCAGTCACTGTTAAAATTGTAGCAAATGCTCTTGAACCACTTGATAATTGTTCAATTGGTCAATGATTAAGTGCTACTAATATCTTTTGTTCCCTTATCTTTGGATCCAAATCCTTCCTGCCCTGACCCTCTTGCATCCCAAGTCTCTGTGTAAATAATTCTCTTTCATCAAAAAATATATATTTTTCATGATATCCACTTTAAAATCTTCTTCATTAGCTAAACTACAAAACAACTCCAATTAGCTGTAGAAGTCTTGAAGACTTGAAGGCAATTAAAGGAAGGGAAATAATTTGTTTGACAGTGTTTTAATGGGTCCACAGTGTGTTTGAAGTTGCATCAGCTGTCAGTCCAAGATGGGTCATGTCAGAACTGGTGAGGCTGGGGAGTGAGGAGCAAGGTTGATCATACATGGTCAGTCTGGATCTCCTGAGGAGACACTCAGCATCAAGATCACTTGGAGAACACCTCTATCACCTCTTCTCTGAACTAAAAAAATATCCATAATTGAATTAAAACAAAAAAAGTACAAACTTTGAAGACTTGTTTTGAAATTGCCTTGAAGACAATTAAAGGAAGACAAAGAGATCCTGAGGGATTTCTGCATTTTAATGAGCCCCATGGTGTGTTTGCAGCCCAGCCCATGATCCTGAGGTACTGAGAGAAGATTGAAGCAGCTGCTGAAGAAGTCAGAAGCCAAACTCCAAGTCCCTTGAAGCATTGCTGGGCCCCACTGAGGGCAGGCACTGCCAAAGCCTCCCCAGGGACTCCTTGGAGCAGCTCCTTGGAGGCCAGGAGTGCAGGCAGACAAAGGCTCTGGGCAGGCCCCTGCAATGCTGAGCAAAGCCTGCCTTGGTTTTGTGGAGCACAAAGGCCAAGGCCTGAGCCCCAGGCCCTGGCCCAGCAGATCCTGTCCCTCCCGGCTGGCTCAGGGCTGTTTGGGGGGCACTGGGATGGGAGGGGGAGGAACAACAAAGGCCCAAAACTGGGCAACCCCTGCCAGGCTCCTGAGGGAGGGGCGAGGCAGAAACCAAGTGCAGAACCTGCCAGGCAAGTTGCTTGTGGTGGCCTGAGTGGCAGAGGCAGCTGCCAGAGGCAAGGGGACAAAGGCCTGGGTGCCTTTGGGCCTTGCAGCCCTGCCAGAGCCCTTGGCCATCTCTCCTGCAGGCTGTCCTGCCCTGGCCCTGCTGCTGCTCTGGCCTTGCAGGCTGCACACACCCCTCCTGCTTTCCCATCCCCTCCCAGCAGCATTTCTAGACCCTCCCTGATGTCTCTGCACCAGCTCTGGCTGTTCCCTGGAACACAAAGCAATGGGCTGATCCTGACTCCCTCTGGGTGACCTCTTGCACCACAAGGGTACCTGTTGAGTGACGTTTCTTTTTCCTCACCTTACGTCTGAACCTTCAATGCTACTCTTTGTGGAGATTTCATTCTCTTTCCAATATGGACAAAAGCTCCATCCTGTCAGATCTCCTCTAGACCCTCTCCAGTTCTTCCTCATTCCTCCAGAATGGGGAACCTCACAGACAGACAGACCAGTCCAGATGTGGTGACCCCAGGGCTGAGTCCAGGGGGGCGACAACTCCCTTGTCTGGGTTCCCACACTCCCCCCAAGGCAGCCCCATGTGTAGTTGGCCTTAAATCAAGGGACCATTTTCCAGACATGCACGGTCTTCTACTGTGGGGGTCTTCTCTTCAAGCCTTCATCCCTCTGGTGGTCGCCACGGATATCTTCCTTGATTTGACCTCTTCAATTTTTTTTGTTAGGTGACCTGAATTCTTCAAGCTTGCAAAAAACTGGCTTTGGGCCTTCTGTATCTTATTCAAATGTCTAGTTTACCTAATTTGTTACCCTGTGTGTACTACTCCTTTCTATAAGAAGTCCTTTGGTCCAGTGAGCAGAACAGAACATGATATTAACCAGTGTTCCTAAAATGTTCTTCTAGCAAAATGGGTATTGGGGTTTCTTAGCAGACCAAGATATCTCAGTTAACTCTTTTAGGCCTGGCTCTTGTTGCAGTGGCTGTGCTGATTCCCAGAGGCTTCTGGCTTCCCAGGCAAAGCCAAGGCAAGAGCAGGTGGGAAGGGGCTGCACTGCTGCTGCT
>NW_021938385.1:0-10241 GCF_001715985.3 Manacus vitellinus
CTCCTGCCCTGCTCTGCCATGTGGCCACTTCCCCTGCACTGCAGCAACTGGGAGAGTCCTGCTGAAAGATCCTGGAAGCTGTGGGATGTGCCAGCTTTAGGAGATGCCTCCAGGAAGGCAAGTTGAACTTTCCTACAGCCAGAGAATTCTTCCTTCAAATCCTGGGAAGGTTTCTCCTGTGGTGAGAGCTCAGTCACCTCCCAGCCCAGGCTGCCTCTCATCTCTCTGCCTTCTCTCCTGTGCCCTGGGTGCTGCAGGCAGTGCCCTCAGCCCTGCTGGGCTGTGCAGAGGAGCTGCTCACCAGCAGAGCTGTCTCTTTGAAGCTCTTCTTGCTTGCCAGGAGCTCCCTGTGTGCCAGGAGCCCAGCCCAGCTCAGCAGCACAGCAACAGCCCCAGGCAGCCCTTTCTCTGCCCCTCTGGGCTCCCTCCAGCTGTCCCTGGGGCTCCAGGGGAACCTGCTGGCACACAGCTGAAGGAAATAATGATGTGCCTTCTCTCAGCTGGGCACAGACACTTCTTTCAGCACTGTCATTTCTCCAAACACACACAGAGTTAAGTCCAAGAGTCCCCTTTTCATGCCCCATCATTAGACAGGAAACCCAGACAGTGCCCAGGAGGGATCTCCTTCACCTGCACTGAGGGAAGGACTCAGCTGAGTCAACAGAGGTGTCTCCTTGTGGCTCTGCAGACCTGGGGCCAGAAGGACACTCAGCTCCCTCCACAACCCCCATGGGCTGGGATTCCTCCTGCCCCACTTCAGTGGGCCCAAAACAGGCCCCTGCAGGTGACTCCTTGTCCCAGCTCCCATGGCAATGAATGGAGACCAAAACCAGGAGTGACCTGCTGGGACACAAAGCCCTGGTTCCTTCTGAGGGGCCAGAGGTGACCGAGATTCCTGTTGGGAACTGCAGGCTCCAATGGAGCAGTTCCTAGGGACAGGGCAGCAGCTGTGGGATCTTCTTGGAGGCTGCTGGGACATTGCTTTGGCCAACTTCAGTGGCAGAAGGGGCCCACATGTAGGACAGGGGAACCTGTCACTGTTCCTTCTGTCCAGGGCAGCCCCTAGAGTTGTTCAGGTGACCAAGTGGAATCAGGTGGCACAGGGAGAGAGGTCTCTCTCCTGTTCTTTATCAGAGGTATTTTCTACGTGTCTTTATATTACAATAGCAGTTGTCTCCTGGACATCCCTTCACTGCTGAACCTAATTCAGGGCAGCAGAGCCTGGGTTGAATAGCCAAAGAGGGGCCTGTAGTGCCAGGGGAGGTGCCAGGGCTCTGCAGCACAAGTGCAGCAGCTGCCCTGGACAGCACAGGGCCTGTGCAGGAACCCCCTCCCCATTCCCAGCAGTTGTGTGACAGGCACCACCCAGGGCTTCTCAGACACATTGGGGGCCTTTGGGGCAGGGAGTGAATCCCAGCCCTGCAGGGACACAAAGGCTGTCCCTTCTCTGCCCAGCCAAGGCCGGGACAGGCACGAGTCCAAATCCCATCAGCCCAGGCTGTCCACACTTGTTTCCTCACCCTGCTGGCTCTTCTCTCCCCCAGCATTTCAGCAGCATGTGCTGATCTCCTCACGGATCAGGCCTGGGATTTTCCCCCTGGGCCTGAGTCCCAGCACGTCCCCCCCAAGGCCATTGTCAGCAAAGCCTCTGCACACCCCAGCTCTCGGGGCTTTCAGAGCAGCTTTCCCCACTGCAAGTCTGTTCTTACCCCGGTGCCCCCACTGAGGGGCTGCAGCCAGACAGGCCCCAATGCCCTGCGTGTGGGGCACAGGCAGGAGGAGCTGCAGCCCCAAGTCTCTCTTCATTCCACTTGCAGGCAATAACAGCCCAGGCCTGCTGAGACAGTTCCCAGGTTGCAGGGCTGTGATGGGTTGGGAGAGAAGGCCAAGGAGACACAGGAGAGAAAGAGCAGGAGAGAGGTGTCCTCAGTGGGAAGGAGCTTCTTGGAGCTGTGGAGCTGCTCTAGGGGATGAACAACTTGGGTGAACTTTTGTGGTTGAGGGTCAGAGGAGAGAGTGGTTTGGGTGACATTGTGGTGTGAGACAAAGATCCCATTCAAGTTGGCTTTGATAACCCTGATATTCACTGGAAAGGCCCCATGACAGGATGCAAAGAGTCCCAGAGGTTTGTGCAGGGTCTTGGTCAAGACAGCCCTTGGGACACAGGCCTTTAGAGCACAGCTGGCAGGTTGGTGGACAACAGGGAGGCTCATCTGCATCTGCTTCTCTCCAAGAGGAACCAAGAGGTTCCCTTAGAAACTAACTATAGCAACAGGAATGTATGCTGGTTACCATGATAACTGCCCATAGCAATGGAAATGTCTGATGGTTGCCATCGTAACTGACTGTAACAACGGAAATGTATGCTGGTTGCCATGGTAACTGACCATAGCAATGGGAATGTGTGATGGTTGCCATGGTACCTGACCATGGGAACAGCAATGTATGATGGTTGCCATGGTATTTGACTGTTCCACTGAGAGGTATGATGGTTCCCATGGTAACTGATAGTAGCAATGAGAATGGATGATGGTTGCCATGGTAACCGACTGTACCAGTGGGAAGTATGATGGTTCCTGTGGTAAATGACCATAACAACAGGAATGTATGCTGGTTTCCATGGTAACTGACTGTAGCAATGGGAATATATGCTGGTTGCCATGGTAACAAAACGTAGCAATAGAAATGTGTGATGGTTGCCATGGTAACTGTAGCAACGGGAATGATTGATGCTTGCCGTGTTAACCGACCGTAGCAATGGGAATGTATGGTGGTTGCCATGGTAACTGACCATGGCAATGAGAATGTATTGATGGTTGCCATGGTAACCGACTGTACCAAAGGGAAATATGATGGTTGCCATGGTAACTGACCATAGCAATTTGAATGTATGATGGTTGTCATAGTAACCAACCATCAAAGCGGGAATGTGTGCTGGTTACAATGCCAAACGACTGTAGCAGTGGGAAGTATGATGGTTACCATGGTAACTTACTGTGAAACAGGAATGTATGCTGGTTACCAGGGTAACCGACTGTAGCAATGGGAATTTATGCTGGTTGCCATGGCAACCGACCATAGCAGTAAGAATGTATGAAGGTTGCCATGGTAACTGACTGTAGCAACTGAAATGTGTGATGGTTGCCATGGCAACTGACTGTAGAACGAAAAATGTATGCTCGTTCCATGGTAACTGACCATAGCAATGGTAGTGTATGATGGTTGCCATGCTAAATGATCATAGTAATGAGACTGTATGACGGTTGCCATGCTAACTGACCATAACAATGGGACTGTATGATGGTTGCCATGGTAACTGACCTTTGAAGTGGGAAATGTGTGATGCTTGCCATAGTAACTGACCATAGCAATAACACTGTATGATGGTTGCCATGGTAACCGACTGTACCAGTGGGAAGTATTATGGTTCCTGTGGTAACTGAACATAGCAATGGAAATGTATGCTGGTTGTCATGGTAACCAACCATAGCAATAAGAATGTCTGATGGTTGCCATGGTAAATGACCCTAGCAACTGGAATGTCTGATGGTTGCCATGGTAACAGACCAAAGCAATGGAAATGTTTGATGGTTGCCATGGTAACTGACTGTAGCAAGGGGGATGTGTGATGGCTGCCATGGTAACTGACTAAAGTAATGGGAAATGTATGATAGTTGCCATGGTAACAAACCATGACATAAAGAATGTATGCTGGTTGCCATGGTAACTGACCATAGCAGTGGGAATGTGTCATGGTTGCCATGGTAAACTGACAGTAGCAACTGGAAGTATGATGGTTGCCATGGTAACTGACTGTAGCAATGGGAATGTATGATGTTTTCCATGGTAACTGACTGTAGCAACGAGAATGTATGTTAGTTGCCATGGTAAACGACTATAGCAACGTGACTGTATGGAGGTTGCCATGGTAACCTACTGTAGCAATGGGAATGTATGGTGGTTCTTATGGTAACTGACTGTGGGAATGAGAATGTATGCTGGTTGCCATAGTAACTGACTGCAGCAATGGGAATGTATGCTGGTTGCCATGGTAACTGACCGCAGCAATGGGAAGTATGATGGTTGCCACGGTAACTGACCATAGGAATGGGAATGTATGATTGTTGCCATGGTAACCGACTGTAGCAACACTACTGTATGATGGTTGCTATGGTAACTGACCATAGAAACTGCAATTCAGATGGTTGTCATGGTAACTGATCGTGGCAACGCGGCTGTATGATGGTTGCCATGGTAACTGATTGTAGCAGTGGACCGTATTATGGTTGCTATAATAACTGACCACAGCAATGGGGATGTGTGATGGTTGCCATGGTAACTGACCATAGCAATGGGAATATATGATGGTTGCCATGGTAAATGATAGCAGCAATGGGACTGTATGATGGTTGCCAGGGTAACTGACTGTGGAAATGGCAATGTATGATGTTTGTTATGGTAACTGACAGTAGGAATGGGAATGTATGATGGTTGCCATGGTAACTGACTGTAGCAATGGGAATATATGCCGGTTGCCACTGGTAACTGACTGTACCAGTGGGAAGTATGATGGTTACCATGGTAACTGACTGTAGTAATGGGAATGAATGCTGGTTGCCATGGTGACTGCCCATAACAATGGAAATGTCTGATGGTTGCCATGGTAACTGACTGTAACAATGGAAATGTATGTTGGTTGCCATGGTAACCAACTGTAGCAATGGGAATGTATGATGGTTGCCATGGTAATTGACCATATCTGTGGGAATGTATTATGGTTGCCATGGTAACTGACAGTATCAACGATACTGTATGATGGTTGCCATGGTAACCCACCATAGCAATGGGAATGTATGATGGTTGCCATGGTCACCAACCGTAGTGACAGGCATGTATGATGGTTGCCATGGTAACCAACTGTAGCAATTGGAATGTATGCTGGTTGCCACAGTAAATGACTGTAGCAATGGGATTGTATTATGGTTGCCATGGTAACTGACTGTGGCAATGGGAATGTATTCTATTTGCCATGGTAACTGACCATAGCAATGGGAATGCATGCTGGTTGTCATGGCAACTGTGATTTCCTTAGACTATGAGCACAATATTTTCATCTGCACAAACATTAGTGAGCGCCCAGAGATCTCCCAAGATGGGTTTTAATGGTCTCAAGCACATGAGCACTAGGGAGGGGCTAAGGAGCTGCGGCCTCAATGGTGTGGAGACTGAGGACAGTACAGGACAGCCCTCAGGGGGCTTGAAGGGTGGATTTAGAGATGGTGGATCCTTTTGATATAGCAGAAAAGAGCATGAGAAAGAAAGAATTAATGCCAAGTGCAGCTGGGGAGGTCCCGAGTGGACATGAGGAAAAAGGAATTTCACTCCATGGAAAACACTGTGCTGGAACACATCACCCAGGAGGAGTCTGGATGAGCCCAAGGCTTTGTGTGTGCAGGAAGAGCCAGGGAGGACGCAGAGATGTCAGTGCAGGAAGGTGCCAGCCAGGTGGGGCAGCCGGGGGGATGACGACAGCCTGCAGGGAAAGGGGCAGGGCATGGACACCGTAGGACAGCCTGGGCTGGAGAGGAGACAGGCATGGGGAGAAGCTGAAAGGCCCTGACACAGCCACCTTCTGCAGGCCTTTGGCCATGGCTGCTGTCTGTGCCCCTGATGCCAGGAGGGGGGGAGTGCCCCTTGCAGCCCTGGGGCCTCATGGCCTCCTTGTCCCTGCTCAGCAGCCTGGCAGGTGCCACCCCATGGGCCTGCCCTTGGCATTGCACATCCCACATCCCAGTGCCCCAGGAAGAGCCCTGAGGAATGAGGCAGGGACAGGATCTGCCTTCCCAGGGGCTGGGGGTCAGGGCTTGGCCCTTTGGATTAAGGAAACAAGTCAAGGTTTCTTCAGCATCAGAGCCACCTTTCCCTTGCTTGTCCATCCTTGTCATCACTGTCTGCAGTTTTCTGCTCTAACTGGAACCTGGGGACACGTTCTCAGTTGTGTCCCTCAGTGAGACTCATTAGCACTACAAGAAACTTCAATGTTTCAATCTCACTTTGACTTCTTGAAAAGTTGTTTGAACTTCCTCTCAGGGACTGAGTCTCATGTAAACAACATCAAACCCCCCAGGGGGTCATGAAGTGCCTGGGGTTGTTGCTGTGCTGCTGAGCTGGGCTGGGCTCCTGGCACACAGGGAGCTCCTGGCAAGCAAGAAGAGCTTCAAAGAGACAGCTCTGCTGGTGAGCAGCTCCTCTGCACAGCCCAGCAGGGCTGAGGGCACTGCCTGCAGCACCCAGGGCAGGGGAGTGAGACAGAGAGAAGTTAAAGGCTGTCAGATGTAGAATGATGCTGAGACCTCACTGGGGGAGAATTTTTAACAGATCTTGGAACAGGAAGTCTGTTCATGCAGGGCAATGGGACTGCAGCTTTTGGAGGCATCTGGGAAAGCTGGCACTGCCCACCAACTACAGATTCTCTAAGTGCAACTCTGAGAGTATCTGGAGTGCAGAGGAGGACATGCTCAGAGCTTCAGCTCCCTCTCAGAATATTTCCAAGACAAAGATTTTTATAAGGTTAAAGAAATTTCCTGAGATTGTGTTTCCAGTTTCCTACTCTTGAGGAATGGGAGGAATAAATCATTAAGAAAGTATTAATTTTGACAGATCCCTGAGACATCTGAACTGAGAGTGCTCAGGTCTATCTGAGCTACCTAATGTGCTTTCAGCCACTGCTCTGCCTGTGGGCAGCACCAGCATCACCTCTGCTAGACCCATCAGGACTAGTCTGAGATGTCCTTTTTGCACCTGCAAACGGAATATGACCCCTACCAGTGCAGCCTGTGGTGCTGGGGAAGGAGCTGAGTCTGCTTAAATCAAATGCCATCATAAGGACACTTGACTGTCTCCCTGAGGTTTCCTTCCAAGCTGTGAATTCTCCTCCAGGATGGAAACCTGTCCCTAAACATATCCTTGTTATGTGAAACGCCTGTACAGAAGCACAGTGATGCTAAAACAGAGAAAATGCTGTTCAGTAGGGACCCAGCACTGGAGCTGAAGGAAGATCTCCTAGGAAATCAAAAGGCTGTCTGTGTGTGACATGGGGAGTGTCTGTAGAATACAGCTTTGACTTTGTTTAGATAAGTCCACACTAACTGGCCTCTTACTGTCTTCTTCTCCTGTGTTGGAAACAAAAAGCCAGAGGCAGCAAATGTCCAACAGCAGCTCCATGGCCCAGTTCCTCCTCCTGGCATTCGCAGACAGGCGGGAGCTGCAGCTCCTGCACTTCTGGCTCTTCCTGGCCATCTCCCTGGCTGCCCTCCTGGCCAACGGCCTCATCCTCAGCGCCGTAGCCTGTGACCACCACCTGCACACCCCCATGGGCTTCTTCCTGCTCAACCTCTCCCTCACAGACCTGGGCTGCATCTGCACCACTGTCCCCAAAGCCATGCACAATTCCCTCCGTAACACCACAACCATCTCCTACACAGGATATGCTGCACAGGTCTTTCTGCTGTTCTTCTTCATTGGAACAGAGTTTTCCCTCCTCACCATCATGTGCTACGACCGCTACGTTGCCATCTGCAAACCCCTGCACTACGGGACCCTCCTGGGCAGCAGAGCTTGTGCCCACATGGCAGCAGCTGCCTGGGCCACTGCCTTTCTCAATGCTCTGCTGCACACAGCCAATACATTTTCCCTGCCCCTGTGCCAAGGCAATGCCCTGGGCCAGTTCTTCTGTGAAATCCCTGGCATCCTCAAGCTCTCCTGCTCACACTCAGGCTACTGCAGGGAAAATGGGCTCATTGTGGTTATTGCCTGTTTAGTGTTTGGTTGTTTTATTTTCATTGTTTTCTCCTATGTGCAGATCTTCAGGGCTGTGCTGAGGATCCCCTCTCAGCAGGGACGGCACAAAGCCTTTTCCACGTGCCTCCCTCACCTGGCTGTGGTCTCCCTGTTTGTCAGCACTGGCACATTTGCCTACCTGAAGCCCCCCTCCATCTCCTCCTCATCCCTGGATCTGGTGGTGTCAGTTCTGTACTCAGTGGTACCTCCAGCACTGAATCCTCTCATCTACAGCCTGAGGAACCAGGAGCTCAAGGATGCCCTGAGAAAAATGCTGACTGGATGCTTTTCAGGAGCATTTACATGCCAGGTTTCTGGTGTGTAGCATTCAGAATGGGACTCCTTAATGGTCAGCCTTCCTACTCAGGTTTTTCATGGAGGTCATTGGGTTCTTCTGGCAATAATTTTCTGTGCAATTAAATATTATTATACATCTGCCTTCTAATTTAGTGTCTACCCATTGAATTTGACCCAGAGATGTAAAAATGATGAATTGTGCTCTCTGAGCATTTAAACAAAATAAAGGACCCTGCAGTGCCTTCTTTGTCCAAGACCCTTCTTCTCAGATGTTCCTAAAGGACAGCACACTGCAGGACAGGGGGTATTTGCAAACGGGAAGGGGACAATAATCCCAGCCCAGCAGCACTGCCAGGGAGCAGCAGTGCTTGGTCTTTGCAGAGCTGCTCTCTTGCCACTTCCACACTGTCTTCCTGAGCCCCTTTCTCACTGTAAGGCCTGAGTGCTCTCTGAGCACAGTCCTGGGGTGTGGAAGCCCTTGGAGCACAGGCAGGGACAGGCCCTGGGAACTTGTGAAGCAGAGCTGGGCTCCCTTCCAGCATCTCCAGGATGCTGTGGGATCTTCTGAGGCCACTGCATGGACTGGGTCACTTCTTCTGTCACCTTGCTCCAGGGCTGCAACTCTCCTACAGTGTCAGCATGACTCTCTGCTTTCCAGGTTTCATTTTCAGATCCAGTCTTCCCCTCCTGTTCCCAGGGACATCCTGTGAGTGCTTCAGAGCTGCCATCCTGGGGCAGCTCCTGCCCAGCGTGGGCAGGCACAAGGTCTCTCCAGCTGCTCCTCTCCCCTCCCCAGTGCCACTGTTTTCTGCAGCCTCCTCATCCTTGCCCAGCACAGCCCTCCTGGCACAGTTGGACACAGCCCTTGTTCTACCCCCTCCTCAGGCACCTGCCCAACTCCCTCAGCTCCAGCCTGATGGCCAGAAACCTTCAGGGCAGGGAGGCACGGGGCAAAATGCTGAGGAAACCTTTCAGCTGCACTCAAATCCAGTTGGAGGGGTTGGACTCGAGGAAGAAATCCCTTCCCGTTCTCCAGAACCACCAGGACAACCTGTGTTGTGTCCTGGGCACTCCTCTGGAAGTGTGGGCTATGGAAAAGGTTTTGGTGTCAGGGATATTGAGAAGGCTGGGCAGTGTCACTGGGAGACCTCTCCCAAACCCTTGGAAAGGCCAGAGCCATCCCAGAGCTTCCTGGGGCCTTGGCAAAGGTAGACATGGAACCAGTCTGCAAACTGGGCAGCAAGGAGGGTTGGCAGAGTTCCAGACTGCTCAAGCTGGGAAAGGAAGGGGATAGGGCAAGTCCTCCTGCAGCCATTACCAGGCATTGGAAGGACAAGGCAGGGATTGCAGAACCCCTGTGGGAGGGAATAGAGGATGTTGTGTGCCCAGACTTTATCAAGGCCCTTGACATGGTCTCCTATGGTCTCCTTATGGCCAGATTGTTGAGCTGGACTGAAGAAGTGGAAGATGTGGTGGTGAGAATTTGGTTGAATGAAGAGTGTCAAATCAAATCCATGGTACAAAGTCCTCTTGGCAGCAACTTCCTTATGAAATCTCTCAGTGATCAGCCCTTGAACACCACTAGAGAACATCTTTATTATCTCTCTGTACAATGGGACAAAATCCTTTGTGGATGATGCCAAATTTCAGGGAGTCCTTGAAATGGTTTAAAGACACATATTGGGGTGGGAACTCCAATCAAATGAACTCACTCCCCTTTTATTCCCCACCAATACAGGGAGACAAAATACAAGGAGGCATAAGTAAAAAAATAAGAGTTTACTGACAAGAAATATAGTAGCAAAAACAGCAATACCAACAGAACTATTCAAAGCAACAGCAGAGAGAGAAATTGCCTCCTCTCTCCCCCCTGCCCCAACTTCCTTTTGTAAACAGATGAAACCAGGGATCAACACGTGCCTCCCTTTCCCCTTTTCCTCCTGAATGAACAAAGAACAAAAATTAAACCAGAGGAGAGAGGGGGCAAAGCAAAATGTGGGAAACTCTCTGGTCTGAGATCAGTTATGCTGCCCAAGAACACGCTGACTCCAGAGGTGTCCAAGCGGGGCAGAGCCGGCGACTCCGGTCCGTGCGGCGGCGGGGGG